>NW_026925881.1:0-104200 GCF_032062105.1 Saccostrea cuccullata
TTTTTCACTCATACGGAGACGTCACAGTATGCCGTTGAAGGGCTTTAATCAAATGGGTTAAATTAAAAGAGGATAGAATTTCATGGAAATTCCTTGTTCAGAGTAATGTGAAGAGACAGAAAAAGGCGTGCATACAACTTTGAAAGAAGGTGAATCATTACTATGTGAAAGTTTAATGTATAAATCATAAACTCACGTTGATCACATTTATCTCCTCTCCATCCAGGGAAACATTGTCCAGGGCAAGAACCATTCACGTGGTCACATGGTTGATTATTGATACATCTCCCACATTGGACAGAGCATCGTTGTCCATATTTACCAGCTTTGCATTCTAGATAACATATAAGACGTATGTAAATGCACTGAGATAACTACAGAACTTCTTCCAACTTATCTTTTTACTTTTTTTATTCATTGCGTGTCAAAAACCTTTTGTTAGCTCTCTTTAAGATAATTGGCCATACTTTATTCCAGAGTCAAGGAGAAATGAATTTCTTCTATTAAAAAACCCAGTTCTTTCCATGTAGACACATTTGCATAAGGATTTGATGGTTGTTCAAATTCGTCGAGGAAGGTGTCGATTTTTTGTAAGTGTTTTTTTTTTTTAAATTCTTAACGAAAGTAAAGAAAGAGCAAGAGCCACTAAGGTTTTTCTTGGCCCTGAGAATTTTTGAAAAATAAAAACTGCTGAGATTAAGTTGAAAGTGCAGAATTTATCACTTGAAATGTTGTTGACCTTGTTTCTATTGAACATGAAGTAATTTTCCATCTAGTCAATGCATTATGACGTCATAAAATGATATTATGCGTCATTTTACCCATATCCTGATATTCTTTTGAAAATGACCTAAAATTGAAGCATGTTTTCAATATTTCATATAGAGCACTACCTCTGATCAATAATATGCAATTGCATAATGAAAGACATGTTTTAATTTTTGGATCATAGGCTGTGCTCACATTTTAATCCTTCGCTAAAATTAGTCAAATACATGTTTTCTTCAATTTTCAGAACATTTCATTTTCTCAAGGTTTTTTTTCCATACTCGAATTCTCAAAAAGAAATTTTATTATACAAAATGAAAGCACTATTTCTTTACTTTATTTTGATATATGATTTGGGAAAGAGGGTGATAGTTAATTAATTGATATAAGGAGAGGGTCAATTTATGCATAAAATAAACCTCGTTCTTTAAAAACAAAATAATTTTATCCGTGTATTGTTGTCGTACGAACTTTAATTTTCTACAAAAAAAAATACTTTTAGAATTTAACCTTTTTGGTATGCAATAAATATTGGAAATTTTCCCAACTCGCAAATGCTAATTTATTGTTTTGTAGAGGATGCTTCCTAGATCATTTAAAATTACAAGCTGAAGCGATCGATGTCAAACTCTTGGTATACATATATATAATTATTTGACTTGATTTTAAAGTAATTAATCCGTGTGGTTCTATCATCTAAGCACGCGTAACAACGTTTTGCATTCTAATGTTAATATCTGCAGTAATTTTTTTTTCCAAAAACAGTGCCTGAACAGATTATGCACTGTCTACAATAATATCTACAAATTGGAAATACTCCTCTTCACTACTGTAATTTTGTTTGTTAAAAAAGTTTAAAAATGAAAAAAGATATAGTTTCATTTCAAATCTTGCCCTGTAATTTTCTTAAAAATTTAAACTGAAGTAAAAGATGAAAACTTATGCTTTCAGAATTATTGAAATTCTATGCAGAAAAATCATAGAAATTAATAAATATTAATTTTGACGTCATGAACATGTGTATTTTCCCGTATTTTGTTTAAACTTGCAGAAGGCATCAATTTTCAATAGAATTTTCTTAAATATAATACTGCGCACAGCCATCACCCACAAAGATTTTGATATATTAAGTGATTTTCATCGAATTTTGTGAAACATATCCAAAAATTAAGGTGGGCGACGGCTGTGGACATAATTCTCTGAAGAAAAATTTCTTTTAAAATGGGTCATTTCCAAGGTTTTCTGTTATAACTAGAGAAATGTATCAAATTAATGACGTCAAATATTCAGAATGGAACTTCTTTATGCCATATTTTTTTTTATCTGTCACACATATGAAATCGTCTATTATTTAAGCCAGTTTTAAAACTTTTTGTAAACATTAATTTTTAGAGCTTAAACCATACATTCTTTTGTGGTCGACATAAAAAAATCAATAGCAAAACAAGTCTGGAAATTCAAAACATGAGATTAGGTGCCACATGTTTTGCAGTTTTCAGAAGAAAAATAATATTTCAAAATTCTTTTGAGGTCAAAACTCAATCTTTTGAAAAAATTGTTCGTTGTTATTTGAAGGCAACAAGATAAAATAGGACTGATTTACAATTCTCTATCAGCAATAAAATAGTATTTCAATAAAGAATAAAAGAAAAGAGAAAAAAAAAACTCACCTTGGAAATCAAACAAACTGAAGGCCTATTATAATTGTTCTTATATCAAAGATACCTGTTTTACAAAATCGCCCATTGTATCCATTGTTGCACTCAAAACATTCTCCAATCTGAAAGTGACAGGTGTTATTCAGACAGTTCTCAGGACATCTCGTGCAGTTTTCTCCAAAAAATCCCAAGTCACATCCTATAAAAAATTGAAATTAAACAACTTCTACCAGTTATCAATATAAAAATGATAAAAACAAGGAAATACAAAGAATTGTGGTTCACCGCTTTCGGTGTTTTTGTTGGTGGGATGACATTTCTATGAAACATTGTGTCAAATCTTTTCACATGTAATGCACATGGCAAATCTAAAAGCCCTAGCTATCTCTTCTCAATCAAAAGTTATCAGGTAGCGAAACACTGATGACCCTGTATGGCAAAATGGCGAAGATTAAACTTTTCTTTAATGTAAATTAAATATATTGGTAAATGTACCCAAAGTAGGGCCATCTCACAAGAAATACGATTGTGAAATATGAAAGCCCGAGCACCACATGTTCAAAGGTTATGGTAAAAGATAAGTTTTTAAAAGGTAAGTCAAATCCCAAGGTCAAAGGGTCAAACTGTTCGTTTATCGGGAAAGGCCTTGCCAAATGTATAACATAGGTGGAGTATGAAAGCTCTTGCCAAAACAGTTCAAAAGTTATGGTCAAAGTTAATTTTTTGAAAGGTAGGTCAAACTCCAGGGTGAAAGGGTCAAAGTTTTTCGTTTCTCAAGAAAGGCCTTCCCAAAAGTATTACATAGGTGGAGTATGAAAGCTCTTTCCTGAACCGTTCGAACGTTGTGGTCAAAGTTAAGTTTTTAAAGTAGGTCAAACTCCAAGGCCAAGGTTAAAGGTCTTTATATCCAATGAAAGGTTTCTTCACAAGAATTATATATGTGCAGTATAAAAGCCTTTGCCCTGACTGTTCAAAAATATATTCGAGGTTAAAGTTTTTTCATAAGTACGGAAATCTCCAGGGTCATAATTAAAAGGTCAAAGTTGTTGGCATCTAATGAGAAGTCTTGCCACAAAGAATACATATGTGAATTTTGAAAATCCTAGTATCTATCGTTCAAAAGTTATGACCAAAGTAAAAGTTTGGAATTTTTGAGTAAAAGTTTGTCAAACGCTAATGTCAAGGTAAAATCTGATGGAAAGTCTTGCCACAAATATTACATAGGTGAAGTATGAAAGCCCTTGCCCTAATAGCTCAAAAATTATCACCAAGTTAATTTTTAAAAAAAAAAGTAGGTTAAACTCCAAGTTCAAAGGGTCAAATTTTTTTTTATATCCAATGAAAGGTCTTGCAACAAGTATTCCATATAAGTATAAAAGCCCTTGACCAAACTTTTCTTTTGGCCTAGGTTAGAGTTTTCAAAATGGAAGGTTAAGCTTACAGGTCAAGGCCAAAAGGTCAAAGTTGTTGCTATAAAATAAAAGGTCCTATCAAATGAATTACAAATGTGAAGTATGAAAGCCCCAGCCCTTATCGTTCAAAAGTTGAGGCCAAGGTAAAAATTTTTCATAAGTACGGACATCTAGATCTAGGTCAAAAGGTCAAAGTTGTTGGTATTCATTAGACGTCTTGCCTAAACGAATATATAAGTTAAATATGAAAGCTCTAGTTCGTACCGTTCAAAAGTTATGACCAGAGTAAAAGTTTGGAAATTTTGAGTGGGTCAAATGTGGGTCAAATTCCAAGGTCAAGGTCAAAAGGTCAAATTCGGTGGTATCTGAAGAAAGGTCTTCTCAAATGGAAAACACATGTGAAATATGATATTCATAGCTTCACGAAATCAAAAGTTATGAGCAAGGTTTAAGTTTTTGTGACGGATGGACAGACAGAGGGACTTACTTACTGAAACACTGACAGACTGAAGACGAATGAGATTTAATGTCCCCTCGCTTTCGCGAAAGCAGGGGACAACAATAACAATAATATAATGTGATGTGGATACCTGTATGCATGTTCAGAATGGATTCATTTTACAAACTAGATGCTGTCATGAGACAGTAATACCCGCACTAAGGTGTTTGCCTCTAAATACACACTCCTTCATATTGGACTTTCCAAGGAAAAAGTCAAAATAATTCTATAATTATCACCGTATATGTATTCGTCAAATTGAGCATAAAATTTTTAGGTGACCATATGATCTATGAGCCTCATATATGTATTTTGTATACTTAATTCATTGCCAGTCTGAAATAACAGAATTTAATTAATGAAGTAAATTACTTAATTGGATTCTGATTAATATTTTGCCCATAATTTGGAACTTTTAAATTTACTTTCTCAACGACATAAAATATTATTTTAGTACAAAGCATTTTTGATGAATTTATCAAAATGTGCAAACTGATTTAAGTATTTTGATCAGGAAAAAACCCAATGAAAATACAACCCAATTAATTTGTCTATGCCTATCCCCCCCCCCCCACACACACACACCATCACACACACACCCTCTCTCTCTCTCACATTTTTTTTAAAATAGACCTAGATGGCAAAGTTATGTTAAAACATTGTTTATTATGACAGTTTGAAATTTGTTCTTGTAATAAACAGTTTTCGGTGTGAACATCCTACTGAAAATTTCTACATTCACATTGGGTTTGTGTCACCCATAATCATATTTTTAGATATCACCAATCGAAACACCTCGGCCGATTCATACTTTGTCTAATGAAGGCGACGGAATCAGCAAAGGTTTGCCGAATAAAATTATTTAGCACATGTATGCTGACGGTGCAGTGTGGTTACTTGAAATCATCTGTGTTTTAATTGGATTATATGGATTATATTTCATGAATTCGTTGACATGACCTATGATATTCGGTAAGTAAAAGATTTAGTATAGATTGCATAAATATAGATAAATGCAAATGGTTAGGTTGAAGTTCAAAAAGGGTCAAAGATCATCGCATGCCACAGTCGACAAATTTCACATTGTCAAGTTATCTCCCGTTGCGGACATTCAGTATATATACAGGCGCAGATCCAGAATTTTTTTTCGGAAAGGGGGGAGGGGGGTGTCACACCTCAGTCAAAAAAAAAAATCCAGCCCAATATTTCCTGAGAAGCAAATAAAAAAAATAAAAACAATGATGGTGGAGTCCATGTTTTCTAAGGGGAAGAATGTCCAAAGTCATTTTTATTCTCTTCAGTAAATAGTCTTATTTAAATAACTGCAAATTCCAGGGGGGGGGGGGGGACTGATCTCCCTTGCCACTGACTCCCTGTACCTGAAATGACAATTGATCTTATGACTCCATAATAATGGGATTTTTTTTCCATTTGACTATATATACATATTTTGTTTCCTGTGCTTATGTCTGTTTGTTTGTCCACAGAAACTTTAACCTTGCCCATAAGTTTTAAGTGGATTGTGCTATACACATGCGTGGCTTCCACATTTCATAGGTTAATTTTTTTTTTGGCAAAACCTTTTAATGGGTACCAACAATTTTGACCTCTTGATCTCTTGACCTTGGAGTTTGACCCACTTTTACAAGAAAAATAGCTTAAACTTGGCCTAAGTTTTGAACAGTTGGTGCTAGGACTTTCATGTTTAACATGTGTAACCATTGTGAACTTTCAACAGGTATGAATATTTTTGACCTTGACCCTAGAGTTGAACCCAATTTAACTTTAACCTTGACAAATATCTTATGAACAGGTGAGGAAGTACTGGGGATTTTTCTCTTATTTCACATGTGTATTCAGCCATCCTTAAAAATTTATTTGTTTGGAATTGCTGCCTGAAGGGTTTCAGACACAGGAGGGAGGGAGAGAAAATATTTTTTTTAAATTGAAGATAAATTTTAAATTTTTTATAAAAAAAATCTCAGAAAACAGTAAATACTTTTTCTGACTTTAAAAAAAATTATCTACCACCAACAGGAAAACCTAATTTTACATAGACCTGACAATTTATTTAAGTTTTTTGTATGGTGCATATGATACATTTATTTTTTTCTTTACTCTTCTGAATCGTAAAAGAAATGAAGATATCATTATCTAATATTATTTGCATTTCTAAAATTTATATGTATTTTTGGGTCTATTGCTGTTGTAAATTATGCAAATAATAAAATTTGAAAATATTAAGAAATTTTAAATCTTCCACGATGTTCAAAATTGTACCTTTCATCAACCATCCTTCAGAATCTCTATCAATGACAATGTGAAATTTGTCGACTGTGGCATGTTAGCATGGTTCATGTTGTTATTTTCTTTTTTTCGACAGAAGTTTTTTTTATCACATTTTCTTAAAATGTTCTAAAAAGGTAAAATCAAAATATAGAGAGAACTGATAAATTTTTGACGTCTTAATGCAAATTAAATCGGAAAAAGTGCGTTAATTCCATGATTTGTGTAGTAACCTGGGTTAAAAATATATTTAATGGGATATTTAACATGTGTAAATCAATATGCCGTTTACAAGCATTTGAAGTCATGAATGAGAAGTCATTTTGGGGTATTTTTGGTAGTTTTTAAATTTTGATCAAAAAAAACTTTTTTTTCTTTTTTTTTGTGCTGCAGTGGTGTGAGGAGGGTTATGTAGACAAGCAGTCATTAACATTTAAAACAAAGGTAAATGTAAAAAGTTTTTAAAAATAAGTGTGATTGGAGATATCCTAAAATAATATAATGCTTCGTGCTTACCCACCAAGCAAAGAGAAGAAAAATATTACCTTTAACTTCGATTTCGCATATATTTATATAGGAAAATTCGGACACATCTGGGTATAACGTTATATTCCTTGCATTGTAAACAGTAACAAAGCGACCAGAAGTGATACAATCCAAAGTAATGTAATTCCGTGGTATTTGTTGTATGTCGTCTTGATGACAAAGTGTCCCTGACCTCCAGTCTTCTGTATCAGAGATATACACAGAAAATCCAGAGATTATGTTGCCTTCTGGAAAGATATAAAAAAAGCATGAATCATTCTTAAAATTTTTCTACAGGATAGTTTCGGAAAATCCAGACAAGGTTTTGCCTTCTGGTTAAAATAAAAGAGAAATTAATTATAACACTTTCTGATGATTTGTATAAAGAATAGTCATTACTTTGCCACATATTTATATGAAATGATTAAAACTATCTGTCCACATATTATTAATTCATACATTAATTCTGGTTTTGTCAACGAGTACCCGTTTAATCGGTTAACCCTTGAACTATGCGAGTATCGGTTAGTAAAACTGCTATTCAGTTACTCTAAAATACTATAAAATACATTTTACATAGTAAATAGACATAAAAAGAATGCAATATTATTTTTAAAAGTATACTTATACCTTACTCTAATGTTAGGCACCGTTAGACTTGATCTAGTGGATCGAATTGTTTAGATTAGATTTCACAGTTTATGTAATTGAAAGCTTTGATTGTCGGATTTTAAAGCTTTCGAGATCCGAGTAATAACTACAGTTAAACTCGCTTATAGCAAAGTCCTGGGGACCTGTGAATTTAATTTACTATATCTGTAATTCGTTATATCCGTTTAACGAATTCGTATAACCATTATAGCGAATTGGCAATATGCAAGTTTTCCTACAAGTATTACTACCAAATATTATTACAAAAGATATCTTCGATAACTTAAGTTTTATTATGAATTGAATTTTATATACAAATGCTAAAAGGAAATATAGTCAGTTTAGTTTATCAACTTTGTATAATATTTGAAAGTTCGTTTTAAAAGTTGTCAATTTTATTATATTTAACCTCAACGGGACTCAAAATCAATTCGCTATATATCCGTAAATTCGCTATATCAGAGTTCGTTTTAACCCTAAAATTTTACAAAGATTTGTTAAGACTCTGAAAAACTTCACTATATCCGTGAATTCGCTATATTCGTGTTCGTACGAGTTTTACTGTACCTCATTTAATAATTTAAACAGATGCAGCCACAGAAATATTAAGTGTGGGGTTGATTTTAATGAATATTTGATACAAAATCTACTTAACCACCTAAGCTTAAAATATATTAAGGAAACTAGAAATTTACTGGACACTCAACAAATTAACTAGTAATAAAGGGGTATGTAAATTATAGATCTTCTTGACTGCAATATATTTCGGGAGCAGAGAAGGAAAAATCAAAATTCTTTGACGATATCATATTTGTGAATTGTAAATATTGTTAATATATAGTATATTTGTATATTACAACTACCAATGAGTAGGGCCTAAGGAATAAGATAATGATAGATATGGAAACTTTTACGAAAAATCATCCGATTAACCGGGTACTCGACTTGACGGTTTCAAAGGGAGTAACTGGTTATTAAAATTGTCCGATTTGACAACACTAATTAATACTTGTGATCAAATTTCATTTCAATATTTACTCGGCACAAACCTTACTTTTACATTTAACATCCACTTGTGATCCTGATGGGCAACCACGTGATCCTTTTGGACATGTATTAATATTAACTTCGTTGCCTGCACAGTTCAAGACATTTTCATAAAATGGAGCCGATGTGGTACCATTAGATTCGTAAAATAGGGAACTATCTCTAAAAAATAAATAATTATTTCTGTTATTTACATCCGAGAAGAATGCATAGGGAATACAAGTAGGGAGACTATATACAATGTACCTGTTGAAATTAGAAAAAAATCCGATCGAAAGCAGGTTTTGCAAATATTGAAGACAAACATACGAATATACAATGTTTGATTTAATGATTATACTTTCTTTTTAGTTCAAAAGTTTTAAATAAAATGAATGATAGAAATATTAAAATAAAATATATAAATAAAAAAAGAAATCAAAAATTGTTTTGTTTGCTCTATACTCATAATTATAATCATTTGCTCTATTACTCATAATTACATGTATCAATGATATCAACCGCCTTTAGCGCATGCGTGAGGAAGGGAGGCAGCTTTAAAAAATCGCAGAGAAAATTTTCTCGAATTTAATACAATATACATCGTGGTTTGTACACATGATCGCTTAGATTTGTTGTTTAAATTTGTAGTTATGTGTGGGGAAACCTATCTGAGACATAGCCGAGAAAAGGGAAAAGGAAAAATCAAACAGTAAACACGAGCGGTGAAAGGAAACAGAAAGTACATGTGAGTAGTACTGAATCATTGCTTGTTCCTAGTATCCATGATATGGAGAGTCAATTGAGTAACAGTAATAGTAGTATCAGCCTTAGTGCACCAACGGAAGTTGCATCTACACCAACTGCAAACTTTCAAAACAACTGTCAAGGAAATAATTTTCAAGGAAATCAGTTTGTCCCCTATGGGCCCCCGGGACCACAGAGTTAATTTGCTGGGTACTTATCCCCTATACCATCAGTACCAAACCCCCCACAACTCCAATATCAGCACGTTGATATTCTTGAGACTTTGAAAGTTATGTCAAATCGATTAGAACAAGTATCTACTAAACTAAATAAATTAGATCATATTGAAAGGAGACTTAATGAACTGGAACGGAATGTCAACACAGAGGTAAAAGAAATGAAGGGCAAGGTCAACGGGGTGGAAGAGTGTGTGACACATATAAGTAAACAGTACGATGATCAAACGAGGGAAGTCAAAGAAATGAAGAAATCTGTTAGTAACATAAGTAACGAAAATGAAATGATCTTGAATGAATTAGAAATGGCGAGGAATAAATTCGAGGATTTGAACGAACGCAACTTAGATCTACAAACCAGATCGATGAGAGACAACCTCGTATTTAGTGGTATTCCGGAGACTGAAGAGGAAAATACAGAAGAAGTACTGAAAGAGTTCATACGTGCAAAAATGAATTTCACAGAAGTTCCACAGTTCCACAGGGTACATCGAATGGGGAAGAGACTACCGGATAAACACAGACCAATCGTCGCAAAGTTCGTGCTGCATAAAGAAAGAGAAAAAGTAAGAAAGGCCGCTCCATCAAGCCTAGAGGGAAAGGGATTTGGCGTTTACCAGCAATTTCCCAGGGAAATTAACGAGCGCAGGAAAGTTCTATATCCTCACTGCAAAAAAGCGAAACAACAAGGGAAGAAGGCTGTGATGATTGTGAACAAACTTATCATAGATAGCAAACAATTCTTTCCACCAATTGGCAAATTCGTGGCTGATCCAGGCTCCAATAAAGTTCCGATGTAGGTAAACCACGGACAGCAACAACAAATAATTATTAATGAAAGTAAAAACTCAAGTAACTCTCTCAGATCAAAAGACACATTAAGATTAAGATTGATATCTATTAATGTCTGTGGGTTAAATTCAAAATTCCAATATCCTGAGTTTCTTGATTTTGTTAATAGATATGATATAGTGTGCCTTACAGAAACCAAAACCGATAAAGCTGATATAATTGACATTCCAAATTTTAGTGCATTTTTTAAGCATAGAACAAATTTATCATTTCGGAAATCCGGTGGAATAGTTGTGTATATTAGAGATTGAATTGCTAAAAACTGTAACATTATTAATAATGAATGTGACAATGTACTTTGGGTCCGAATAGAAGGTAAAGCATTCGGAATCGATGAGCATATATTAATAGGTACAGTCTATATACCGCCTGTAAACTCTAGATTTTCATCTTGTGAAATATTTGAAGATATTGAGAATGAAATTTTTACACTATCCACAGAGCATAAGTGTATCTGTTTACTTGGTGACTTTAACAGTAGAGTCTCTACCTTGAAAGAATTTAATGATTGTGACGAACCTTTTGCACAAACAAATGACCATATATTGTCTGATATTGATTTTAATTGGGCTGCTGATCAAATTGATATGAGATGTCTTGAAAACATGGTTTTTCCTTGGAAAGAAATTCAAAAGATATGATTGTGAACCAATATGGGAAAAACTTATTGATGTATGCAAGCATTGTAATATTTTTATTCTCAATGGTAGATCCAAAGGTGACCCAAATAGTGAATTTACTTGTAAACAAACTAGTGTTGTAGACTATTGTATTTCAAAGTCTGAGTTTCTAAGATATGCTTCTAATTTTAAAATATTAACATTTTCTACTTTATTATCTGATGTTCACAATCCTATAGAAGTGTCACAAGCCTTTGAAAAAGAAAATTCTTCGAAATTAAATAACCAGCAAAAACAAATACATGAAATCGCTAAAAAATGGATACGTGAGAAGCAAGAAACATTTCATAACACTATAAAAGACAAAGTAAATGCAATCACACTACTAGAAAACGAAATCAGAAACACATCAGCAGGAAACGTCACATCGGATTTTATAGATGATGTTGTTGAATGAATTAGTGACATATTGGTATCAAGTGCTAAAGAGACTTTTGGTAAGAAAATAATTAATACAAATACAAGTAAGAAAAAAAATTCAATTTAAGAAACCTTGGTTCACAAATGATTGTAAAAATGCTCGACAAAACTTTAGAAAAGCAAAAAGGTTGTATAAAAAATTTGGAGGGGAAATTTTTAAAGCTGACTTGTATGAAAAAGAAAAAAAAATGTATAGGAAAAAATTAAATATTGCTAACATTAAACATCGAGTAGAAATTAAAAAGAAACTCGCTAATTTAAGAACAAAAAATCCCAAAGAATATTGGAAAATCCTGAAAAGATGTAATGCTGATTTGAATGACCTTTTTACATTTTATAAATAATGCTTTTATGAAAATTATAATGAACAAGATTCAGGGTCGACAGTTCTTACACAAGAAGAGCTTGAAATGTTGGCTGATGTTCAGCTCAATCATGAAATTAACCAACAAATAACACATGATGAAGTACGCAACAGTATTAATATGTTGAAAAATAACAAGGCATGTGGCGAAGTTGGAATATTTAATGAATATCTTAAAAATACAAGTCACTGCATGTTGAATTTATACACTGAATTGTTCAACAAAATGTTCGACTCAGGTGTACAGGCCACTCAGTGGGCCTGTGGAAATATAATCCCAATTTACAAAACAAGAATAAAGCAGACAATACTGAGCCTAAAAATTATAGACCTATTACACTGCTGAGTTGTGTAGGAAAGTTATTTACTGCAAGTATTAATTAAAGATTAAATTCATATGCTGATAATATACAACTCATTTTGGAAAATCAAGCAGGTTTTCGCAGAGGTATGGGTACACAGACCATATTTTTTCATTATACTCTCTTATAGAACTTCTCAAAAGAAACAAAATGAAACTGTACTGTGCATTTATTGATTTTGAGAAAGCATTTGATTCGGTTTGGCATATTGGATTATGGAATAAAGTTTTAAAAAATAATATTGATGGATGTTTTAAGATTATAACCAACATGTATAAAGGTATAAAATCAAAAGTAGTAGTGAATGAAATGAGTTCAGAAATGTTTGAATGTAATATAGGAGTTCGACAAGGGGAGAATTTGTCGCCATTTTTATTGACATTGTACTTAAATGACCTTGAGGAATTTTTATATGGAAACAAAGCTAAAGGTTTGTCTTGTTTATCAGAAAAACTCATGAGAGAACTAAATCTCTACTTACAGCTTTTTGTATAATTATATGCTGATGATACTATTTTGTCATCTGAAAACCCAGATGATTTTCAGTACGTGCTTAATACTTTTTCTAAATATTGCAAGAAATGGCATCTTAAGGTTAATAGTAAGAAAATAAAAGTCGTAATATTTGGTAAAGAGAAAAATAATGTCCCTTTAACATTTGAAGGCTCCAAGCTTGATGTAATTGATAACTTTAAATATTTGGGTGTTACATTTTGTAAAAGTAATTCTTTTAATCTAAATACTAAAGAATTATATGAGAAAGCTACTAAAGCTATGTATGGTGTTATTGGTAGATGTAGAAAACATAACTTATCAATTGATTGTAAATTAGACATGTTTGATAAAATTGTCAAACCAATACTCTTATATGGGTGCGAAATATGGGGTTTTCACAATACTAAACTGATAAAGAAATAACACCTAAAATTTTGTAAACATATTCTGAGCCTGAAAACTCAACAACAAACTTTATGGTGTATGGAAAACTTGGTAGACACCCTTCATTAATTGATATCAAAGTTAGAATGATCTCATTTTGGGGTAAACTCATTAATGCTCAGTGCTCTAAATTATCAGCAAAACTTTTTTGTGTATTGAAATTATATAAGAATCCATGGTGTGACTTTGTACAGAAAATTTTAAATGAATGTGGATTGACTTATGTCTGGTATGAAAATTCAATTAATATATCTTGGCTTAAAAATAAAGTATATACCACTCTTTTAGATCAGTTTAAACAAACATGGTTTAGTGAAGTGCAAATTTCCCCTAAAGGTTTGAAGTATAGAATCTTTAAAAAATCATTAATTTTTGAAGACTATTTGTTGAATTTGCCTCCAAAACAATCCAAGAGATATTGTTTATTTAGAACTGGGAATACAAAATTACCAATTGAAACTGGTAGATGGTTTAACATCCCTAGAGAAAACAGAATTTGTAAATTATGTAATCAATGACATTGGGGATGAATTTCATTACTTATTTAAATGCACTGATGCGTCTATAAAGAACTCAAGAGTCATGTATTTGCCAAAATATTTTTATTTGAATCCAAATATTTTGAAATTTGAAATGCTTTTTAATGTAACCAATACTTATCAACTCTGCAAGATTTGTTAATTGTTAAACATTATAATTGAGAGAGTTAGCTCTCTTGGTTGATATTACTCTGTCCTTTCTTCATGCATGTAATATTTCATGTTCATTGACACTGTTTTGTCAGTTATGAGAATAAAGTTCAAGTTCAACCGTTAATCAAATGTCATAAAAGTTAATTAAATATTTATACTTACGGTAAAAACCCCCAAGCCAGGCAAACGACTTGGGCATCTTTTTCTTCAAAACTATCGTAACAAATCTTTCTCAATCGATTAGCAGCAAAGACTTGTCCGTCTCCAGTTGAATCAGGAAAGAGACCAGAGTCAGATGTTCTTAATGAAAATGCACCAAGACCAACTGAAAGTGAGATATGTATGTTAAAATCTTTTAATATTAAAGATTCCAATATATTTTAGAGGATTTTCGTACAAATTCGTTCAACGATACCAATCATTTATATACAGTACCGATCGCACACAACCTAACAGAAAGCAAACCAGGAGCAGACCCCGGGTTCGCTCGGGGTCCGCTAGGACTGACCCCGAGCGAACCCGTAGCGGACCCCGAGTGAACCCGAAGGGGATCCAGAGAGAGAACCCCAAATTCAGTAGTGGTCCCAGACAGCTAACACGCGTTTGGTACTTCTTTACAGAGCTGAAAATCAGGATTAGCGATTAACCAATCAGCGCGTCGACCAATCAAAATGACATATTGATCTGTCGATTGGGATAAAAGACCGAATGTGTGATATTATTGGATATTAATCCAAACATTTTACATACTAACAAAGCGTGTGAATGTTCAGTATAAATCTATTATGATAAATGTAGAATACTATTTTACATTTATTTATTTTGATTCTCCGGACTGTATGTTATATTTATTTATTTTCTTTAATTTTTAAAAGCAATTTAAAAAATATATATTTATTAATTTTCCAGGTAGAATGTTACTTGAATATTTACCTATTTATTTTCTTCAGTTTCTTTTCATCAGTATTTTAAGTCCATTGATAAAATTTAATATAAATTGGGTACATTTATCAGTCAATGCGTAAAAGAAAGTAAAAGATAATAGTTGATATTTCAATTTTTACTTAAAGAAATAGATGAGAAAAGAAAAATAACTGGTCTTTACGAATTCTATAATTTCATTATCTCAAAATACAGTACAAGAATATGTCGAGAATACATGTACGTGCCAATTATTCAATTATTTTATTTCCATTGTCTCAATTTACATGTTCCTTCAAATTAATCAAAATTCATATAAAATCATTGATCCTAATTGGGTATGAAAAAATTCAATGTGCATGTACATCGTCCTGTATATCATTTGGGAAAAAATGGCTGCTTCGGGCTTATGGAAAACGATTTGAGTGCAGAATTGGGAGGACGACTCATATGAATTTAACAAAAAAATAATAAGCTAACGGTATATTATTAATATCGACTTTAATGATGAGACTTTACAGCTACGATCTCTTTTTTTTGGTCTTGATTTTTCCTGTTAATATTAATATTTGATTAAATATTAAGAAATGGATTTTTTAAATATTCTAAATTTCATTCATGTGTGTATGGGAAGTAGGGGGTATATTAATAATATATATTCTTATCAGGGGAACAATTATTAATTGTCATTTTTTTTTCATTCTGATTAAAATCCTACTCGCTCCATAATTCTGAGCGTAATAAACATCTGATAAAATCGATTTTTGTTTGAAAATGTCCGGCAAATATATAATTATTACGAAGTTCAATGTGTAACTACTGTAAATATCTAAATATATTACATGTACAATAGATAACCATTAATTTATAGATATAATTCAATATTTGAATTCATTGAAACTTCGATTTAGCAAAACATATAGCATAACTAATATAATTTAGAATTATATAACGTATGAATTGAAAAGTATTTTGTTTAAATGCTTTCGTCAGTTTCACTTGTACACCATTCGATACATTGAAAATCAATTCAATACCTTTTTCTTCCTCTTCCTTTTTTCCTTTTTATGTTATAAATATAGAAAAATAAATGCCAAATAGCCCGCTGTTAAATAACTTGGAATATCTCGGGATCGAAATTCGGAGAGCAAAGAAATCGAGGAAAAAATTATAAATCTACCGGTACGTCGAATGTACAGTTGACTTTTGGAAAATTTATCAATGTTCTCCACAATGTCACTGTATACATGTACACTGCACAGTGTACATGTATCGATCGCCGCCAAAACAACAATGATTGAATACGAATTTCGATAACTGTATTGGAATAAACAGGTGGCGTGGCTTAATGGCGGTTAGATTAAATCGGGGTCCGCTAAACACATCAGTGCGTAAAGCTGTCCCAGAGAGTGAACGCCGAGTTCGCTCTAGCGGACCCGAAATTGACCCCAAGCAAACCCCTTGCGCACTCAAGGCGCACCCAGAACGGTCCCAAAATTTCTGAAAGCGAACCCGTAGCGGATCCCGAGCGAACCTGCAAAGTGAACCTGGGGTCCGCTTCGGGTTCGCTCTGGTGTTAGGTTGTGTCCTGTTGGTACTGTATATCTCCAAGAAAAAGCATGTAACCTTCCATGGCAAATAAATACAAGTACTCGACTGTCTTAGATTTCTCTACACTTTAAATGATACATGTAGGCAGGTATGTTAAGGCAGCACACAGATCAGAAAGTGGCGAATTTACACTAATTTTTACATGTAATATGTACAACTGATAAATCAGAAAAGTAATGGATGAAACTGTTGCTTTCATTATCCATTCTAAATACTTCAATGGGACTTACACTACAGGAAGCATCCCGCCACGACACCATCCTGTGACGTTTACAATAGATAAAAAATGCCATAATGAAAAGTGAAAACTTCAACACTAGCCGGGATAATAAACTTCTATAGTTATGCACGATAATTTCTGTACCATTTAAAGGTGCTGCTAGAATCATACAATCCTGTCATAGAAAAAGTTATTCAACACTTTTGGAGGAAACCTCAACAAAATTTGAACATTTTGTACATAAAATTGAAAAAAAATATCATTAAAACCTCTTAACTATACGATTCTAGCTGCAATTTCCAAATACGATAGAAAAAGAACATTATGTTTCAAAGTATGCGGCTTAGTGTTGAACTTCTGCATCTTTTTTGTTAAAAACGATAGAGGATAGGCTGATCGGGAAATAAAAACACTGTCTGCTTTCACTATACGAAGAAATCGTAGAAATATAAATTAACATACCTTATTCATAAGCTTTATTTCTGAATGAATCACGCATGGCATTTCTGCTGAATGCTTTTTAACTCCAATTTTGTGTTTTTGTACATGAATTATCCTTACATTTCACTTTCAGTCTGTTAATAACGATCAATGTGTATGACGTCATCGGTTTGGTATTTAACCCCCGTGACAAAAATATAGCTTTTTATAAAACCACAAAACGAGAAGATTTGGCGATATTAATCTTCTTCATGTTTCAACTAGATTTCTATGACCTCAAATCAGTCTTTAAAGTAATTCCACCCTCCTATGATGTCATAGGTTTTCGCAAAAACTGTAATTAGTTTTAATTCATACCTAATAGAACAATATCTCTTGAAAGAATGCTTTACAATAGGTGAAATGATAAATATTGTAAAGTTAAAGAATTTTAAAAATGCATATTTTCTATATTTAATCAATTATTCAATCTTTCAAAAATGTTGACAAGGGCAATAACTCCTTCTAAGGTCTCTTCATTCAGGCATTTGCTTTTTTGTAAAATAGTTTCCTTGATATTCACAATTCAAAAGTATCTTTTACGTAGGAAGTATTTAGGAACACTCAGCATCAGAATCATGCATTTTAACCAGTTTTTACATCTTTTTCATAATACTGTTTATAAAAAATGTGAGATTTTTTATGTCGACATACACTTTTGTTTATTTATTTTTCTCATCTTAAATAATATGGTGACCTATACATTTTTTGCAAAAATTGGAAAGTTTAAAGTATATTAAATGAAAATAGATGCATTTTATGTACTTTGAACCTTTAAAATTGTGAGGGTGGAATCACCTTAAATATAGATTTTAAGAAATCGTTACATCCAAAGTACACGTCATATAGTTAATTATGACGTCATACTGTGTGGGCAAAGGAATATTTGGTCGTAGCCTTAACATACCAGCGTACTTTCAATAATATTGTTGTAAAACTTGTCCTCTAAGGAACAATAAAAATTCATATAACATAGACCAGTGTTTTTTGTTTGATAATTAAAATAGGAGAATAATGACGCATATCTGCTTACAACTCCCATGTAAGATTGCTATTGATGCTATATTTTTCTTCTCTCCGAGATCCACAGTTAACCACGCCTCTTTCTGACCGGAAGCTGTCAGTGCGCAGTCAAGCATGTAGGCACTTTTATCTCCGTCTACGGCTTTACTTGGTTCAAAGTATCCATTGTTGTATCTACTACTGACCCTCACAGATTTCCTAATGGCAAGATTTTCTGAAATTAATATTATATCTATTTTTTTATACTTCTTTTTCATTCTTTCTTGGCAAATTAAGAAATCTCACCTTTATGCTGTTTAATTCTTGATATTCTTAAAATAAGTATATTTCTTAAATTTTATACACATTTTTTTAATTCTGTTTATTTGCTGACTTTCTTCTTTAAATCTTTGATAATGAATTTTAAAACATTTGATGTTTTCGTACGAATCAAACATATAACAAAAATGGAAACTTACCATATTGTTGAGAATTGAGAGGTAACCGGCTGAAGATAAGTAAAAAAATGATAATATCAAGATCCATTATATATTAATAAAGCAACATTTCCTCACTGTTCATATTACAACCATCCTCTCTTGTAAAATATCCCACGTCATAAAGTTAAATACTCCTGTCTTAAGATGATATTTATCTTACACAGTTTTAAGGACTGGATTGATTTATAAAAGGTTCATAAAAAGATTTTTTCCTTCTCCCGGAGCTATGAAATATTTAAATCTTGCTTCTTTCTAAGTTTGTCAATTTCCGGTTTGGTGAACAAGTAACTACAATTATAAAATGTTTGTAACCACAAATAGGAAAGTAAGTTTCGACCAACACCCAAACGTACAACGTTATTATACATAAATATTTATATAGAATTTTCTTTTTATTTCTGATCATATGTTAGGCAAATGAAATAAAGAAAAAAAAATTGTTCAGGCTAAGGTATTATATAAGATAAAACATTCCTTGTACAATTCCTTCTTTATATGGAAAGGTCTAAATGAGTATAAAAATTAAGAAGAATAATTTCAAAGTAATTTTCAAAAGTCGACTGCATTTTTAAACGTTGACATCAAGTAATGATTCTTGTCAGATGTATAGTGTAAAGTATTGGAAGTAACATTTATCTAAAATCAGGGATTTTTTTAACACTAAGAACATAAAAAGGAATGTATACTTTATTAACAATAAGTATACTAGAAAGGAATTTAGGTAATATATGTTCTGCTTTGCAGCATTTTAATTTTTAATTTAATTTAAGTATTCAAGGTCAAAAGTCCAGAAAACAATACAAATTATGAACAGAGAAAACACAGAAATAATATTTTATAAGAAATATTTTAAACATGCCACCTAGCGGGTAATGAGTAGTCCATATAAGTTCCGTGGCTTTGATATGAATTCACGTATTTGACAAGTCATTTTGCTTTAAAAATACACCTGTTTTATCTACATATTTTCGAGATGGAATTGAAAAGAATGGCACCATAAAATTAAAACCGCTTTTGGTTTATTAATAAATTTTGAAATATTTAGAAAGCATTATTTTTTCTATGTTCAAAATAAACCAAAAATCATTAATCTTATGTTTTAATAAATAAGTAATGTTTTTGTGAGCTATGGTATGTCCAGTTCGCGCAACATTTTAAATGATACTTTTTTCGATCTGAGTGTTATGAACAATTGACATTTAAAATATCCGCTAAATGAGGTGTGTGATGGGACACTACTGTTCAGTAAAATATACAAATTTTACCTTCTAAAAATTCTTTATTTTTTTTCTAAAATTTTGTTTGGAGTGTCCAAATAACTAAGGGATTGAGATGACATACAACAATCTATAAATTTTTGCCCCTAAAAATTGTATAGACCTCTGATGCATCAAGAGTACTTGTTTTTAAATGCCAAAATAGATTCGCAGAGAAAGGGAGTTCATATTAATGTCTTATTGTAGTCAAGTTTTGAAAAGTCACTCATCTCAAAAAATGACATTGATCTTGTTTCTAAGATATTAAACTTCAAAACCTAAAATATGCCGATATAACCAAGCGAGGATCTTTCCCAATGTATAAATCCACTTGCAATATTACATGCATGAAAAGCAGCCGTTCATGACATCGTAAAGTCATATTAACAAGACGGGTTTAAATTTTTATTCAACTCCAGGGAATTCCATCGAAATAAATGTTTGAGGTAGAAATGTAAAGACATTGAAAAATAATGACGTTGTCGGACGTCATGAAATTAAACGGCGACAGCGCTGGGTGATCATATAATGTTATTTTTATTTTATAAGCTGGGAGCTTTCTCGTGAATAATCATGAATACTTGTCTTAGTCATACATTTTATTCAGAAGCAGAGAGAAGAATATACATCGCCAGTTTTGCTTTAAAAATTTTTTTTTAGTATAATTTCGTTCAATTACTTGATAGTTGATCAAGATTAATGTACTCCGTTTTGGTTTTGATTTTTGAGTTTCCTATCTCCATATAATGAGACGTTTCCACATCTGTATATTCAGCAGATTTGGCCGCATGGATACCAGTATACTCGTTGTTGTCTTTTCTTGATATGGCTAATTGGTAGTTAGGGTTGTTCTTGTTAGGTTTAGAGGACTGGTGTTTTTTCTTCAGAAAACAGACAAGCAATATTGCTATCAACAATATCACAGCCACAGATAGCAATCCAACGGCGATCAGAGGCGGTGTGTCCCATGTGTTTCCGTCTGTTAAAAAAGGAAGTTATATGTAAATTTTCTTTATAGCGCAGCTAATGAATTGAAATTTAATCACACTTATAACAAACATCCTTATAATGAATTGACTATTTAAATAAAATGATTTTTAAATTCCCCCGACTTTACAATATATTATATACTTAATAGATATAAAGAGACACTGTTATAACGAAGCAAAATCGTCCATCTCTGGCTCTTTCTTTATTGCTCTTTATTTTTCTTTCTGGATATTCTTCAATGTCATGCATTATATATTAATAATATTTATTTCTTGACTACAGGGGTCCCTTGCTTTACATACATTAATATAAGTTAAATCAACTACAATTTACATAATTTTATTTAAAATAGCATCGACATATTTTTTTGCAAATAATCTGAAAGGCAAAATCGCATCTAATTACAACTTCTCTGGTAACATATTTTCAATGCCTTACATATTTTGAGAAATAAAAGAAAAAAAAAGTTTGGCTAAGATTATGCTTATAAAAATTTCTTTTCAGGCATTCAATACTTAATTAGGTTTTTTATGGGTTTTACAATTCTTTGATTTTTCAAAAATATTTTATAGTTTAGCAAGTGTTATTTACGAAGTGAATTTTTATTGTATTGTGCTATTTAACCAGAATTTAAGGACAAAAAAAATGATTAAAAGTGGAAAAGAGAACATCATTCAAGAATCTATTTTTTAATAAAAAAAGGAATATAAATTAATGCTTCTACATGTAGAACGCATAAATGTTGATGTGGAAGTTCGAGTCAGGGAAACTAAATAAGGTTATAACAGTACCCTCGAATCATGAGTTTTCGTGGCATTACGATTAATTTGTAATATAGTCTGCTTCAAGACTGAATAATTGAGATGTTTGCTATTTATCACACATATAAACAATAATTCTCCTTATTTTAAAATGATTTTAACTCACATATCATTTATTATTTGTTCAGAAGGTCATTGAATTCTTGCATGGTCGCTCTTTCGATTTTTTTGCTGACGTCAGATGTTTTCGTGGTATTTATAATACAAGTAAACTATGGAAATCTAGTCTGGCAAAATCCTTCTAAATTTTACAGTGTCAAAAATACTAGTTAATTGACAAAATGATTACATTATTTAACATGGAAATTTATTTGTTGTTAATTAAGACCACATCTATCTAGGCGTGCCTAAGCTGTATTGCTAAATAATGTAAAAAAAAACTCTTTCTCAAGAGTGGCCTAGAAATAATTTTGTAAAGCTTTATTTGAATGTTTCATGTTTTAAAATATAAATTCCATGTATACTTAAAGAAATTGAATGTTTAATTCAATCAATTATCAATGGCATAAATTTTTTTCCGTATATAACTTTTTAACACCCGCGATATTTTCTTTGAAAATTATATAAAAAATTACGTTACTAGATCACCGTAGAAAAAATATCAAAAGTGGGAAATTCCAAATTATTGTCACATGACCGGAAGCTGTATGGAAAGTTAACAGACGATGGTATTCAGGATCGGCGGCTATTAGTTTGTAAGTTTGATATTCTAGTTCAAAACACGACGAATAAACGTATATTACGCAGATTGTCAAATTTGCGAATTATGCATAACTCACTCGCTATATTTTATTTTGGCAAAGGCAAAAAGGTTTAACATGTGGTCATAAAACATGCACAGGGTTCCCCTTTATTAATAGCAAATATGATATAATTCCGATCTCGCATTGTGGGATTATTCCTAAAAATAAAAAATATCACGAAAACGTATATACATGTACCACGAAAACACATGACGGGCCGTATTAAGTCTATTTCTTATACCGATTTTCTTTGGAAATATTGAAATACTTAAATGCCAATTATAGCCTAAAAGAAAAAAGTCAAAGAATATTACAAGGTGAACCGCATTCTCATTAAATTAGCCTTTTGTATATCAGCTTAAAAACTTCAAAAGTTAAAAAAAAATTACAAACCTTTTTTGAGCAATTTTAAACGAGCAAAATAGTTTTCACTTTCTGCAATGTATATTTCTCAAGGATCATTTAAATCTCAAATGCAGAATTAATATTTTTTGTAGATGTTACTGTATTTTGTAAATGTTACTGTATTATTCAAGAAATACTCTCTATTCTCTTCTGTATAAATTATGGGTCATCAAATATACCTGCATATGCACAAGAATTGTCAACAGCAACCGCAACTTCTGATTCACAGAAGAATCCTAATCTGCCATCAACACAGTTATTACATTGACCTGTTGTAGGATCACAGAGTCTTCCCCTGCAGAATTCACTGCATGTCATGTTACATTGTCGTCCATAGAAACTTTGGTCACATTCTGGAGAAGTGTAATTACAGCTTGAATAAAACCTAAAGTTTTTGTTTTCTCAATGCGCAAAAGCCTAGAAATTTACAATTTAATTGTAACTAATTATAAATGTTGTTAATGTGCAGTAACTAATATATGGTACCGTTGAAGAGGTTAAACATTTGTTCTCTCCTCAGATATGTTTAATTTTTACACGGATACATGATGTTGGTTTCGACCTCACTGAAAAACAATTTTACATGTACAACCATCGAAGTTTTCATGTTTCTTTACCACATCTTCATGTATCTTTTATCATTCGAGATTAACAAAATAAATGAATATTAGTATTAATTTTTCATTTCACTAAGATCAAAGGAAATAATATAGGGTTATTGAACTTTTATCGGTGAATATTGGCACGAGTTGGCTGTTCAAATGCACGAGCTTGCGAGTGCATTTTAACAGCCAACGAGTGCCAATATTCACCGATATAAGTTCAATAACTCCTTTATTATATAGCTAAAACATTTCCACCTAGTTTATAATAAATATTTCAACTAAAAAAACCCTTAAATAATGATTTTTAGTATCGGTATTCAAATTAAAGTCTCTCCTGTTAGCGTTCAATATCGCGTCATTCCGATGACCCTACCGAGCGAATGTTTTGCTAATTTAGGTTTTAATGGGTCTAATATATGTATACGTACTATATTTTAACATTTTTTTTTTTATTTTACTGTGAAAAATATACACATCTTACCTAGATACCACTTCCTTTCTGTAATTTAGCTCTGAGAATTTGACCAGACGACTTTTTTTGTTTACAACGGGGCGTTCGATATTGAACGCTCGTATTCGGAATGTTTCTGGCATACTCTTATACGTGATACAAAGTTAGCGTTCAATAAAACGTCAAGATATTGAACGCTAAAATTCTCTGGATTTTTGGTAGTTTTATTTTTTTAGAGAATATTTATTAGCTATATAATAAGATAAATTATTGATCGTTTAGTTTAGTTGTGCTTATATTGATTTCATTTTTTAGAATTCAATTTTAATTAACACATTAATCGATTAAATCAACATTTATCAATGTTTAAGAGTAAGGATGTATTGAAGTGCAAAGTGAAAATGTTAAAAAGGGTATCATTGGTATAAAAAAAATTACGAGAATCAATTATCAGAAATTTTAGACTTTGAACGTAATGTTAGTGTTGTTGTGTTAAGAGCAATTTCACAAAACGGCCAATCCTTGTTCCCTGGACACATTAAGCAATACCCATTCATTTGGATACATTTAAGGTCAACACAGTGCCGGTTTCAAGTTTAGTTAGAGTATAGACCATAATATTTGTTATTTTATACATTTAGGATCAAATTTAACTAATCTTGATAACTTTGATGAACAGAACTTGAAAATGCAAACTAAAGACCAGAAGTACGATGTCAATCATACATCGAAACCACTTTCTGAAAATGGGACTTCTATGTTAATTAATACAGGAAAAAGCAAGGTCCTGTGCCACGGAAAAAAATTCTACTGCTAAAAAAAAAACAAACAAAAAATGCTGAGATGAGGTGAATTTAGCAGCAATGTATCACAAGTGGTTGTCTCTTAATACCAATGGAAATTTCTTTAGGACCTTAAACAAACAAACAAAATGCGAACAGATGTACAGAAGAAAGCAATACTGAGAACGAATATGTAGTCTCATATATGTACAACGTGAAGAGAGAATCCGTAGAACATTCTAAAGTCGATCAAATGAAAGTCAAGCCAATTTAAAATAAACACTATCAATTTATTTTTATTTTACTTTTGCTTTATATTCCTTTAAGAAGTTTTTTATTTTTTAATTTATCCTAACTCAAAAGAAATAAGGCTACTTTCGTTGAAATTGCCCAATTAAAAATTCGCAAAAGTGAAAAAAAAAAACTACTAAGATAGTATTTTGGAAGAATTTCCCTGTATACAGTAATGGGGAGAGACAAAATAACGCATAAATAAGATTTTTAAAGACCGTGAATTTATTAGTTTTTGAAAATGTAATACATTTGTCATTACTTACTTTGATCACATTTATCACCTCTCCATCCAGGAGAACACTCCCCAGGACAGGATCCATTCACGTGGTTACACTGTTTATCATCGATACACTGTCCACATTGGACAGAACATGCTTTTCCATATTTACCAGCTTGGCATTCTAGATAATTTATAAGACGAAATTAATGCAATGAAATTATGACAAAGATATCCTTTTTTAATGATTGTTTTGTTTATTCATGCCATATCAAAACCAGTAATAAAACTTCTTTAAAATTCTGGCTATACTTTATTCTAGAGTCATGGGAGAATGAATTGATTATATTTTTGTTCTTGAATAGAAGTCCAGTGTTGGCTAGAAGTCTTTTGTTGTCGTGCAATTAAATTGAAGTTTTGAAAATAAGCATTAATTGTGGTGTGCTAAATATCCACGAGTTTCTCAACGTCCTATAACTCGCAAATACTTACATGTATTTTATTTATTTGTTTAAGATGTTATAAACAAAAATTAATCGTTGTATGTTGATTTCTGTCGGCAAATATTTATCTGACTTTGTTTTAAATAATCATGTGACATAATATCTCAGCACATGTAATGTGAGATAATGTTTAAGCTCATTTAACAACTTTGTAACATGATCATATCATGTAAAAATGTCTCCCGAAGCACTCCTTGAACAGGCCAAACAAAGTCTACCATAATACCTACACTTTTGGAATATTCTATACTACGGACATTTTGTTTGTTAATATAAAAGGTTTTGATAATGGACGGTAGTTGACAAACAAATCCAATAGCAACGCAAGTCTTCGAAAATTCCAGACATGTGATCGGATGCCTATGACAGGGAAGCATTCCCTCCTGAACGTCGAAATAGCCGCGATCCAACGTATTGAAAAGATAGACAAACTGTATATTTCAATGATTGATAAATAATTTAGAATTCATTCAGAAAACTAGGGATAGAGAGGCTGAGGTTTTGACATTAACTCTGTAAATATATTGCTTCATTGACATAAGCAAAATATTTAAAGATTTTGATGATACTTATTTCTTATATCTCCAAATATAAAAAATTCACCATCTATATTTAATACAATGCCTTTTTGATGACACTGTCTAACAAAATCATCTAGAAATTGTTTTACGACTGGACATTGTCAAATTAAATGAAATATTATTTCTTCTTCTGCTTCACAAAATGTACATAGGTAAGCGTCTTAAAGGTGGGTTTGGTAAAGTAATAAATAAATGATTAAGCTGTGAAATAGTGATTTCATCAATGTGATTCTTCCAATACGAGTTAAGTTTCTCTTTGTCCATTGCTCTATGATGGTCCTAATCTTAACCAGTTTTTTTGTCATAGTTCAGTATTGTGATTTTTGCTAAGTCAACATCGTAATAAATACATAAAAGTTTAACGTTCGTTGTCCGTGAAATTTTAGATCAGGACAGAGTCTATCCTCAGAATACTTCTTACTTCCAATCCAAACAATTTGAGTTTTTGATTGATTGATTTTTGAGACCTGGCATTTAATAAAATTCTTCTAATTCTAGCATTGTAGACTTTAGTGATTTTTCAGAGCCATCAAGAATTATCATTGTGTCATTTGCATATTGTGTCATTAAGTACTCTGTGTCATTAATCTTTATTCCTTTGATATTCTCATTATTTCTTATTCTAATAGACAGTATCTCAGCACATAGTAGAAATATGTAATAAAATTCTTCTAATTCTAGCATTGTAGACTTTAGTGATTTTTCAGAGCCATCAAGAATTATCATTGTGTCATTTGCATATTGTGTCATTAAGTACTCTGTGTCATTAATCTTTATTCCTTTGATATTCTCATTATTTCTTATTCTAATAGACAGTAATTCAGCACATAAGAGAAATATATAAGGAGAAATTGGGTCACCCTGTCGACAGCCCCTTCCTAACTTGAAGAAGTCAGATAAAATTCCTGCCTGAGACACACAAGAAACTATATCTTTTTGAAAAATGTTTATCCAGTTACAAAAACTTGGTTCAAAGTTAAAAAATTCCAATGTTTCTTGAATAAAAGTCCATGACACAGAGTCAAAGGCTTTCTCAAAATCTATCATGACTAATGTTCCAGCTGGAATACCATGCAATTCTGTGTAGTGCATCAGAGCATATACAAGATGTGTATTCTCTCCCATGTATCTCACAGATATCAATCCTGTTTGATCTGAACTAATTATTTTGGTTAAAACGTTTTTTAAACTGTTTGCTACACATCCTGATCCAATTTTATAAATAATATTAAGCAGTGATATTGGCCTCCAATTGCTAAAATGAAATTTACTTTTTCCTTCTTTTGGTATGCAAGTAATTATTCCTTGCTTTTGTGTCACAAAATAAATATAATGACAATAGGATTCAATAGAATTCTTCCTTTAAATGAGATTAAATACTTACGTATAAAATAGTTCAAGTTGACAATGGAAAAGCTCTCATCGTCTGTTGTCAGTGATACATTCAATGTAATGTTTATGAACATTTAAATTATATGTATGTATAGTTTCCTATATTATTTGCATTTTTATATTTTTCCTAAATTATTTATCTATTTCATAGCTAGAGTTATATCCTTTAATCAAATAGTTATCTGTTGTAATTTCAAGAGTTATCTTTTTATTTGTAAATCTGGAGTTACTTTTCCTAAATTCCTCACTTTCTGTGTTAATTTCCTGTGTGACCCACACATGGAGACCCATGCTAGATTTTCTTCAGTTTTTGACTTAAGCTGCCACACACTGTACACTGTAAGTAAACCTGTGTTGTTTATGTTATTTACGCGTATATTTATTATATCTACAGTGTTTTTGTATGAAAAGTGTGTAACTTGTTTATTAGGAATATCTATTGTTAACTCTGAAAAGTATGGAACACTGTTGTTGTCATAATCTTTAAACTTAAAACTGGAGTACGTTCATTACATTTTTCTATGGAAACCCATTTGTGTCAAAACTTTATATTTTGGAATTAATAGTGAATCTTATTTCTATTTATCTTTTGAATATTTTTTATTTACAAGTTATTATACAATTTATGCTATATCTATAGTTATAAAGTGACATCATGTATCATGTAACTGATGAGTAATTCTTTGTTTTTGTTTTGTTTCAGTTCTCTACCGTTATCACAATAAATCGATGCACTGATTGTTGTGTCCTGGTTATACTATCTGCAATATACAGGCAAAATATTCAAATTTGAAACAGAGTGACAGCTATACAGAATCTAGTTCGAAATTAAATGGGTATAACCAGTTTCAGCAGATAAAATGTTATCGGTGCATCTAAAAGTTGAGATGTACGTTACATGTCACTGCATGTGCTTTTTCCTTCTCATGTAAGTTTTGAATAACTCATGCTTCAAAGTAATGTAAAATTAAGTCGCCTTTTAATGAAGAACAATGGGGAAATTCAACATTTCGTGAAGACCTTGCTTCAAAAAACTACATATATGAGAAACTCCCGCTTTAATCTGATATCATCTTCACGGTAGAGAGTTGCAATAGTACTGTTTTTGTCTTCTGATTTCCTTAGTTATAAGGTACAATATTATATCATAAATCATAGGTCCTAAGACAAAAATGTGTTTACATTAATAGGAAAAGTTTCGATTTTTTTACATGTCTACTGGCTATAGTCAAGAGTATGTTTGTAATTACCTTTTTAATCGTGGACCAATCTTTCGTATTTAGTTTTCCAAAATACTTTTGAATTTAATATTATTAGTATTTGAATATAATGATTTCTTGTTATTCGTGGTCAAAACAAGATTCAGTTTACAATGTAATCCTCCATCCACAGATTAAGTCCAAGCAAAAATAAATCAAGAGAAAGGGAACTTGTGGAAACCAATTAAAATTGTTCTAACTATCAAATCTTACTACACAGATACCTGTTCCACAATACTGTCCAGTGTATCCATCGATACACTCAAAACATTCTCCAATCTGAGAGTGACATGTGTTATTCAAACAGTTCTGAGGACACCTGGTGCAGTTTTCTCCGTAAAATCCCAGGTCACATCCTTCAAAATTTGAAACAAAAGAAGAACAACTCACCTATCTTCAAGATAAAAATGTTGAAAAAAAAAACACCGAGTGTTGTAGATGCATGTTTTCAAGTTCAAAAAGGATTCATATTACAAGCAATGTAGCAAATAACATTCCGAGGATGAACATGATTCATATCGTAAGACGTCTTTTAAATACAAAAAAAGACAAGGGATTCTTTTTCTCATTTAATGCAATTTTCAATACTTCACATTTCAATTCTGTTGTAAATTTCTTTTTCAATTAGAAACAAGTGAGTTTTATTTTTATTTTCATACTCTTCTACAACTTGAAAAGTAAAGATAGCTTATAACATTCACATGTTAAAAAAACAACAACATGATATTTCATATATACAGTTTATATATAAATTTATTTATGTTTTTTTATTATTTATATATTCTTTGTATATATATTCATATATACAAAGAAGGGGATACTTCGTGTAAGAGATTATGCTCTTTAAAAGTGTTTAAAAAGTCAACTCAAAATATGGTGATAATTTATAATTTCATGAGGTCATAATGATTAGTTAATGGAGAAAAATACTTTAATTTCTATGGTTTTGAAACAAAAAACATCGAATGGAATTTCCTTTGTTCAGAATACACAAATCCAATTAGAATCAAATAAAAATATACTTTCTTCTACGTTATATGAATGCAAGCTTATTTCAATCAAACATAAACTGCATCAAATAATACCCCTTGAATTTTTCTTTTACGTTTCTTTTCTTTTTTAGTTGTTTCGAAAAAAAGAAAAATCCTTTTTTTCTTTTCTTACTGTTATGCAATGTTTTGAGGAAGGTTGTCTATAAGTACAGTAAGTAACACTTAAAACAAGAACAAAGGTAAAAGTAGAAGTTTGATAGGGAATACAGTGGACCTTCAGATATCCGGACCCCAGATATCTGGATGCTTCAGTATCCGGACGACTTTTTTTTCGGAACAGAATTTGAAAATGTAATTTTGTCTAGTTTAACTGGTGATTCAGGTATCCGGACACTTCACATATCCGGACAAATTGACTGGGAACCAAGCGTCCTGATAAACGAGGCTCCACTGTATTCCAAAGTAAAATAACATTTTCTTGTTTATCCATCAATCAAAGAGAAAAAAAACCAGTTACCTTTAACTTCGATTTCACATATATTTATATAGGAAAATTCGGATACATTAGGAAATGATGTTAAATTTCTTGCATTGTAAACAGTGACGTAGCGACCGTAAGTGACACAGTCTATGGAGACCTCAGTAGGTTGTATTTGCTGTTTGTCGTGTTGATAACAGAGAGTTCCTGACCTCCAGTCTTCTGTATCAGATACATACACAGAAAATCCAGAGAGTGTGCTGCCTTCTGGAGATAAAAAAATAACCATTTTTATATTTTATCTACAAGATAGTTTCGGAAAATCCAGAAAAGTTTTTGCCTTTTGGTAAAAGTAAAAAAGAAACTAATCATAACACTTTCTGATGATTTGCGTAAAGAATAGTCTGGGGTTCGCCACAACTGTATTTATATGATACAATTTAAATTATCCGTCGACAAATCGTTGAAGAATAACTTATTTTGAAATTCATACATTAATACCAGACTTAGTGTTTTCAACGAGTACCCGGTTAACCGTTGAACTATGCGAGCACCGGTTAGTAAAGCTGCTATTCAGTTCCTCATATAAAATACATTTTGCGTAGTAAATGTACAGAAAAATAATGCGATATTGTTTTTAAATGTATATTTATACATTACACTAATGTTAAGTACTGTTAGCCTTGATCTAGTGGATCGAATTGTTTTGATCAGATTGCACAGTTTATATATTTGGAAGCTTTGATTGCCGGTTCTTGAAGCCTTGAAGATCAGTATTATAGCTACCTCCTTTAATAATTAAACGAGATGCAGCCACAGAAATATTAAGTATTTTGTTGATTTAACAGTTGCTTCAAAATCTGCTAAATCACATCAGCTTTAAATGTTATACGGGAACTAGCAATGTACTGGACACTCCACAAATGAACTAATACATGTACTTAAGGAGTATGTTTATAATTGTTCTTCTTTACCGCGATATAATTCGGGGGCGGCCGGAAAATGAAAAAAAAAATCTTTGACGATATTATATGTGTGTATTGTAGATATTGCTAATTAACAGTATGTTTGTATATTACAACTACCGATAAGTAAAGAATAAGATAATGATAGATATGTAAAATTCTACAAAAAATCATCTGATTAACCGAGTACTCGATTAGAATGTTTAAAAGTGTAAATAATGAATGGGTGGACTTAACTAGCCAGAAAAAATGCTGCAAATTTAAGTTCCATAAAATGTTGATTTTTTCCATCATATAAATCCCCGATATCTTAAGTGTGTATTTATGGTACGGATGTGAATTGAAAATGCTCTTTTCTAGGTAAACTAAATAAATATCGAAGGCATAGTGCCTGAAGATTTGTTAAATATCAATAGATAATCAGGTCACACATTTTTCATCGTCTGAATACATAGTCAGCGCATGTTTGTCAGCTGTTCTTACGAAAACTGTAGTCGTATATTGAACAAAATAATGTCACATTAAAAGGAGAAGAGCCGACAAACGTGCGCTCACACTAAATTTATCAAAAAACATGTTCCAAACAAACTTCTCGCTTCCATTGTAACGTCTTCGATTGACCTGTTAAATATTACAATTCATTACGTGATGTCCACCTGCGAGTGTACTCGTGGAAACAGTTACATTGTATTCTTCAACCTGACCTAGATTTAAATCGCTATGTTTGGTGCCATTTTCAGAATTTAGCACATTAAATATTGTTTTAATTTTGAGTGTCTTCACATTTTAAAAAAATCATAATGACATCACTGTAATATTACAAACACGTATTCGAATTTCTAGAGAGAGAGATGGAAAGAGAGAGAAATGTCAACAATGACACCGATCGATTGCCCCGCCTCCTATTAATATTGATAGGGTGACCTAAAAACCACTCTGGGTACATGTCAAATTCCGGAAGACCACACTAATGTATCCTTGTTTCAATTTTGATTCATGGCAATAAGGCATTGCTTTCGTACAAATGTTCAATCTAAAATAACCATGTATACGTCGCTCTTTCTAGTGGTTGTAATATATTTTGGATTCACTTTATTTTCAACTTGTTAGAGTAGTCTCAAAAAGATCCAAAATAGGGCATTAAGTCCACCCATTCTTTCATAATATGATTTCTTGGTGCTAAAAGTGTAATATAAACTTTAAAAAAATATAGAACCAGGGGAATTTTATGAGGAAAAACAAAATGAGAAGAATTTAGCAACATCATATTGGCTTATTTTTACTATTTTGCTTTTCCTGGTAAAATTCACCTGGCTTGGTATACTTTTTTCAAGGTAATATTACACTTTTAGCGCCAAGGTAACATATTCTGAAATTTATTTTCATTTGTAAACCTTTACCGAGTGTGTTTTGTCCATATTTGTAATTTAGTTGAAATATTACTAATATTTTCCAAGTATATTTCATTTTCCAGTTTTTTTGGAGAAAAAATTCTAAGAACTATCCACTTTTCTAAATTTGTGAGATAATATTAAGTCTCCTTCAAAGAAAAAGAATGTTTGTATCATCTGTCCTTAAAGCGAGTGACCAGTTATATGTACTAAAATTGTCCGATTTGACAACACTAATAAATAGTCTGGTCCTGATTTTTAAAAAGAAGGCTAGAAATAACTTCTAACGGCAAATAATTATTATTTGGTCAAGCATACATGTAGTTTTTGACCTATTTCGAGTATGCTGAAAAATATGCTGGCCTTCAGGAAAATGACGCTAAAGAGGTAAAAATGGCGATTCAAAATGGCTTACATCCAATTTTTCTAATTTTCCCTTAATGTCGTTCAAAATAGAAAGGTAATGAGTGTAATAAAACTTTAAAAAAAAAAAACGTAATAGAATGCTTAAATTATTAGACATAAGTTTAACTCAGAAAATTTGGTTGATTGTTTCTTCACTTAATTCGATTTTTTTCTGATTTATATGTCTATTGTTTCTATATTTTTCTTTGTTCGGAATTTTACATTTGCAAATATCCATACACTGCTGATGTTTTTTTTTGCTTTACATCTCACTATTCTACAATTGAATGATGGTGCAGCTGTCAGTGAAAAGTCAAAATGGTGTTTCAAAATGATGGATATTCATTTTTTTAATTATTTCTTAACGCCTTTCATGTAGGAGAAAGGATTTGTGAATATCTTACTGAGCGTAGTACAACCATGTATAATGACAATGGAACATTTATATGTTAAATTGGAAAATTAAGTCGTTTAAATTTGAATTGTGTTAATTAGCTCAAAATGGCAATTCAAGTGACGTTCGTCACATACACTCGAATTTCGTAAAATACCCAAACTGCTTAATTCTGATTGTTTTGCAGAATATAAATTACAGGCTTTTTTTTAATTTATGAAATAATGTTCAAATATGAAATGAAAGTTGGAGGATACTTTTGTTAATGACTTAGGATTTTAATCACATGGATTTTTGTTTTATACTTCTATCAATAAAATATATAATTCTTGAGAATAGTTCAAAAGACATTTTACCTATTATCTGTCTCACCATGCTTCTTCATATAAAAAGTTAATAATAATATATAATAATTGCTGTTTTGAGGACAACATGAAAATTAAACTACCCCAAGTGCAGTATTCCCCGAGCATTAAGGCAAGTGAACATTGTAGTTCGATGGTTGCTAAATCATATCAGTTGTTGGAAATTCTTGATCCATGTTTAGTCCAGTTTAGAAAAAAATAAATGTATATGCTCATGTGGAAGGTCTAGTACAAATTAGTTTGATTTTTAAAATGATTGATCACGACCAAATAGAGGGCTAGTAATTGTTACAGCATATAAATCTGAATATATTTTAATATCAAAATATAAACATATTCATTAAGAATCAATAGTATAATATACGTAAACCATAAATTTTCTAGATTGTCCAGTTCTGATTATGTGTCCCTACATTTGTGTCCCTACATTTGCATTTTGTTATTCTCAGTCAAAAATTCAACTGCATTCTCAAATATTGTGAACGGATAATCTTTTATTTACCAGTGTGTATAAATTTTTGAAACTTACAAAATCTGAAAGAAGAAAATGTTTCTGTTCAATCCCCCCTCGATTCTTGATATAACCTTACACTATCCTAACAAAGAAGTGTGGATCACGTTGCCTTGTACATGTGAAGTTCATGGAGTGTTCAAGAAAATTTTGTTGTCACGAGACGTGTTGACTAGATCGAAGACAAGAATGGCTTAGTCCTAATTACGTGATAGGAATTACGAGGAATCTGCAGGCGCTCTTAAATTGCATAAGTATACAATTTTCCTCACCAAAATATGCACACAATGTGATTCGAAATGACAGAGTTTGAGAATTTTCTTGCTAATAGAATGACCTTTCTATCCTAAAGGAGAACAAATCTATACGCAGTCACATAGTAAAGAGCTACATGTCTTGAATATCAAAGATTTTTTATACCCCCGATTGAAAAGTGGGAGGATATAGAGTAATCGGTATGTCCGTCCGTCTGTTTGTCTGTTACGCTTTGGGGTACCCATCTCTTATCAGCAAATCCTATCATTCCACTGAATGAAATTTGATGAAACTTACACAGAATCATTCTTTCATATTGCCATTTTTCACCTCCTGTTTTACTTTTTGATCCGACACATATTTTGGGTTTTCCCTAGGAAAACAGAGACACTTTTATTATATTTATATGGAAGGCAGGGGGTATCATTTAAAGCCAGCTGATTGCTCACAGTTCCTCTAGTTCATTTTGCATAAGGTTTAGGAAAACAAAATATGCTGTTAACATTTGAACATAAATGTGTTGTTCCTTGAGAGATTGATTGATTTTATATTGTTTAACGCCGAGTCGGCATTTTTTAGCCATGTTTCGGCGGACTATCAGTTTAAATAATCGGTTTTTGAAGGATTTTGGTTTCTCTGGCGACCCCCAGTGAGCTTATTCTTTTTCGAACTCCAGAGAAACGATCTTTTACGTTCCAAGGGGGTTGTCATTCTTGACACGGGGCATCATTTTACTTGAGTGTTGAAAATACCAAATTCCGGAGACAGATGGAAATTAAACATATAGCAAATAAATCTGGAATAGAAGATTTTAGGGGATAATACTAGGTTCTTTTAAGTGCTAATTTCAAAAGCTAGTACAAAGTGTTCGATAAAATAAGACAAGAATTTCTTTAGTTCTATTTGATGGTGTGCTGCGGGATGTTGAAGTAGAAGTGCGAGTTGATAATGACAGTGATTCAGGAGTGATTTTAGATGGACGGAGGCTAAAAGGCTTTGGAACACGGTCAAATGCGAAGGGAAAAATTTGGAAACTCTTAAGTCGAGTTTGTTTTAACCATTTCCAGAAAAAAAAATCTTTTTTAGTATTTCTTGTTTGTTCATATTTAATGGACTTATCAATATACAATATATATTTAACAAAATAATTCGTTTTCTGCAAAACAACTCAGAGTGAAGGAGTTTGAGTATTTTACGAAATTCGAGTGAAAATGACGTCATCTGGACACGTTAATTAACACATTTTAAATTAAATTTATACGACTAAATTATCCGAATTAAAGTGATAATATTAGTGTGCTATTGGAATTTTACATAGTTGTACTACATTCAGTAAGATAATCACAAATCATTTCTTCTATGTAAACGACATGAAGAAATAATTTTAAAAAAAATAATGAACATCCTCCATATTTAATCGCTATTTTGACTTTTAACTTACAACCGCACCATCATACAATGGTGAGTAGTGAAATGAAGAGAAAAAAAATATAAATCTACAGTGTAAGGATATTTGCACATGTAAAGTCCCGAACAAATCAGAATATAGAACAATAGTCAAATTAAACAGAGAAAATTCGAATGAAGTGTAGAAATTGAAAAATTGGATGATCGCCATTTTGATCGCCATTTTGACCTCTTTAACGCCTTTATCATGAAGGCCAGCATATTTTTTTTCGGATTCAGCATACTCGAAAAACTTAAAAAACTATGCTGGGCCAAAATAATAATAATTATTTGCAGTTAGAAGTATTTTTTTACCTATAAATCGGACCAGACTATAATGCCTGTGATCAAATTTCATTTCAACACTTACTCCATGGCACGAACCTTACTTTTACATTTAACAGCTACTTGTGATCCTGATGGGCAGCCACGTGATCCTTTTGGACATGCATTTATGCTAACTTCATTGCCTGCACAGTTCAAGACACTTTCATAAAATGGAGCCGATGCGGTATTCTTAGATTTGTAAAATAGGGTACTATCCCTAAAAAAATATATAATATTTTTTTTATCCCAAAAGAATACATAGGGAATAGAAGTAGGGAAACTATATACTTGTTGAAAATAGAAAAGAATCTGATCGAATGTACAGAGTAGGTATTGCAAATATTTAAGATAAATACGCATATACAGTGTACAATGTTTGATTTAATGATTAAGCTTAATTTTTACGACAGGGAGGTAAGACTTGATTTTTAATTCAAAAAATATAATACTAGTATATTGAAAAAAATACGCATGTTAAAATTGAAAAAAAATCATTTATAAGGAAATCTATATTTTTATTCTAAATGGACGTGTTTTTAGAATATCCTTTTCTAAAATATTTCAAATAAATGTATACAGTTAAATACACTCTAAAATCAAGGAAGGAGTTCAAAAGTTTGAAATGATATAAATGATAAAAAAGTTAAAATAAAAAACATGAATATAAACGGATATCAAAAATTCTTTTGTTTGCTCTATGCTCATATTTATAATCATGTGCTCTATTGTTCATAAGTACATGTATCAATGATATCAACAGTTTATCAAATGTCATAAAAGTAATTAAATATATATATATATATTTACGGTATAAATCCCCAAGCCAGGCAAACGGCCTGGGCATCCTTTTCATCAAAGCTATCCAAACAAATCTTTCTCAATGGACTAGCAGCAAAGACTTCTCCGTCTCCATTTGAATCAGGAAAGAGACCAGAGTCAGATGTTCTTAGTGAGAATGCACCAAGACCAACTGAAAGTGAGATATGTATGTTTAAGTCCTTTAATATATAAGGTTTCAATATATTTTAGAGGATTTTTGTGCAAATTTGTTCAACGATACCACTCATTTATACTGATTTTCAAGCAAAAGCATGTAACCTTCCATGGTAAATATGATCTGATTGTCTTAGATTTCTTTAAGCTTTAAATGATACATGTATGCAGATATTTTAAGGCAGCACACAGATCAGGATTTGGCGAATTTACACTTTTTTTGCATTATTTCCGAATGAATCACACATGGTATTCCTGCTAAATGTTTTTTAACTTCCATTTTTTGTGTTTGTTTACATTTAGTTTTCCTTACGTTTAACTCTGTTTATTTTGATCAATGTTTATGACGTCATGGGTTTGGTGTTTAACCCTAGTGACAAAAACATAGCTATTTATAAAACCACGAAACAAGAAGATTTGGCGATATTAAGCTTCTGCAGGTTTCAACTAATTTATACAACCTCTAATCAATTATATGCAAAGTTCCCTTCATATAGCATACGATGACGTCAAACTGTATAGGCAAGTAGAATATAATGGTCGTAGCCTTATTGCAAATCTTGCTTCAAAGTATACACTTGGACCGATAAACTATTGCGTTGAGTGATGACACTGATGAATCTGACTGAAATACAATTGCGAAATCCAACAAAGAATCTGCTTGGTGCTTTTCTCTAGGCCCACCCACTTTCTTATGGAAACAGCTGTAAACAAGTTGTAGGCATCTACTTACTGAGCGAAGGCTTCGGAAGTATATAGTGGACCTATGTACATGTATGATGTAGATGTGATACCTTACTAAATTATTGTGAGTGTGGGCAACCTGTATAATGATCTTGAATTCTTAAATAAAATCCGATCCAGGACTGGCAGAAGTTGACTTAAAATAATACACGCCACCCGTGGCTTATTTTTGCGATTGAAAAACAGTGCCGTTTTCCTGTTTATTTCTTCAGTACATCAATAAAACTAAAACGTACTTAAATTCGGAAAATGTATTAGTGATATTAATTATTTTACAGTGAACATATGAATAATATTGATTTATTCGCCATAACAGTAAAAAGTACACTGCATGAAAAAAACCCACAATAATTTCAACTTGTTTTAATATCACCATGACGACAGTTAAAAAAGCAGTAGCACACACACATTTGAAACATGGTATTTTTGACCGTGACAAAAAAAAAAACCAAGTAAACCTTTGAATAAATCCGATGTTTTACCACATATAAATATATGTATTTTTATCAGGTGCCCCGGTAGACCTCTATTAGCTGGGTTTGCTTTCTACGTAAGAAGCGGTACAACAACGGAAAATGCTGTGAATAGAAAATCGGCAGTGTGTCATCCAACGCTATAAATATGTACGGTCTGCGAAAGGAATATATAACATGCTAAAAAGTGATTTTACAGTTTGTGTGTTTTTTTTGTTCAAAAAGTCACCATCGATTTTCGACAATCATTAGGCCGTTTGACGCTTTCCAACTCAGGCAAAGGATACTGCACGAGAGTGGGCGGGTCCTAATCAACCAATTAAAACGCTTGTTTTATGGAATGAAACCCGTGATTCAAATTGTTCAATTGTCAAATCCAATAGTATCAAAACTCAAGGCAACGCTATTTAGGCCACAGTGTAATACTTTCAGGCGAGATTTGCGATGACATATCCATATTTTCAATAGTATTGTTGCAAAACTTGTCCTCTTAAGAACAATAAAAGCTCATTAAACATCGACTTATGTTTTTGTTTCTTTTTTTTTTTTGGAAAGAGGAGTATAATAACGCATATATGAAAGCTTACAACCCCCATGTAAGATTGATATTGATGCAATATTTTTATTATCCCCGAGATCCACAGTTAACCACGCCTCTTTCTGACCGGAAGCTGTCAGTGCGCAGTCCAGGAGGTATGCACTTTTATCTCCGTCTACGGCTTTGCTTGGTTCAAAGTATCCATTGTTGTATCTACTACTGACCGTCACAGATTTCCTTATGGCAAGATTTTCTGAAAGTAATTTTGTATCTATTTTCACACTCCTTTTTCATCTTTATTGGCATTAAAATCTAACCTCCTATTTGATTCTTGATATTTCTAAAATAAGTATATTTCTTTAATTTCTTTACGTATTTTTTTATTCTGTTTATTTGCTTACTTTCTTCTTTAAATCTTTGACAATTATTTTTTTTAAACTTTTGATGTTTTCGTACGATTTGAACATAAAACAAAAAATGAGAACCTACCATATTGTTGAGAATTGTGAGGTAACTGGCTAAAGATAAATAGAAAAATTATGAAATCAAGATCCATAATGTATTAAATAAGCAACACTTCCTCCCTGTTCATATCGGAACCACCTTTCTTGTAAAATATCCCACGTTATAAAGTAAAATACTCCTGCTTAAAGATGTTATTTATCTTACACTGTTTAAATAACTGCATTACACTGTAATATATAAATGGTTGATAAAAAACTTTTTCCTTACTCCCGGAGCTATGAAATATTTAAATCATGCGTCTTTGTTAGCTTGTCAATTTTAAGGTTTGGTGAACAAGGAAAAACTAATATTAAATTGTTTGTACAGCTCTAACCTCAAATAGAAAGGTAAGAGCAGTCCCACAGCGGTCCCATAGCAGTCCCAAAGCAGTCCCACAGCGGTCTCAAAGCAGTCCAGGGGACTGCTTTCTGGGACTGCTTGGGTGTCAGGTTGGGTCTGGTCGGTACTTTATATAATAACTTAAGTTCATTTATTTTTAATTATTTATAAAATCTAAATCAAATATTACGTCACCAGCCTTAACATGACGCAGTAAACGTGATTCACTAATTAAATAATTACAAAAATGTCTAAAAAAAATCTAACTTAAAGTTTATTCGTGACTTACATCAAAAGTGCAAGGGCATAAACTAATTAGTTTTAACTGAAATATGGAATATTAGTTATCTGATTCTGGTGTGCATGAATTTAAGCGATGTGGAATTTCTTTTATCTATTGTTTGCATTTTCGTCAAAGTTTCCATACCTCCAAAACATCACAGCAGTCTTTGGGTAAAGGACGTAAACATATTTTAATGTGTATCATGTTGTTCTTCAAAAAACAAGCGTAAGCCCCTGCACTATCCTCATTTCCTACACTCAGCTTAAGAATTATGTTTTATACTAGTCAAGTAACGAACAGCTGATATATGAGATATTACTATACTTTGTACAGTCTAGCTTTATCCATCACGGAAATATATATTACAGTTTTTATATATATTCAGTTACTTCGTTACATTTTTTTAAAGTAATATATATTAAACCGGTGTTAAGATCAATTTTTCAATTTCGGTTTTGAAATATTTGAGCATATATTTTCTTCTTGTACAGCATGTGACCCAGAAATAAATCGTAAAAAAAGATAAAAAAAAAAAAATAATATGAAATAAAATTTGACAAATCCTATCAACTACAATTTCATAGCAATAAAAGATGAATTGAATATTAGAAATAATCCAAAAGTCCCCCTAACAAATTTCATATTTTTACCAACTACACTCAAAAATACCACACATTTTCCCATTCCTAACCCTCGACCACATGTTCCGAAGCCAAAGAACATTTTTAAGTGTAGTTCTGCAGTGCACATAAGACTATCTTACTGATAATAAAAATTATTATGCTTAACACAAAAATACCATTATCATTTTTAAACCTGTTATATTTCAATATTTAGCATAAACTTTTTATGTTCGATTGGTAGGGTGATGCAGATGTTCCACCAGCAATATTTTCACATGTTACAAACACTTGAAACATGTGTCTGCATCTTTTAACCCCACTGTGACTTCATTTTCCAAGCTCGATATCTGCAAACAATATCATTATGACTACATATACAAGACATGACGAGGAGCACAAGGTGACTGTGACCGGTGTCCTGGAGATGCTCACTCCTCCATGGCACCTGATCCCATATATGATGATTTGGAGGTGCATGTTTGCTCTGTTCCTAATTTGTAATGATCATTTAACTTTTAAGCTCGAACACTGTTTGTTACCTTCACATAATCTTTCTGTATGATTGCTTAGTGCAAGAAACTAGTAAAATTTCATACAAAAAATTGCCGGATAAATTATATATTTCAACTGGTGAACGCTAACTCATGGAGCACCTCATTGCAAGCGTCACATCAATGTTCTTGATTTAGTTACATGTTAACAAATTCGGATAAATTTAGTACTATCATAGCCGATTGAAATATTTATGTTTAATACATATTCATTTCAAACTCATTCAAGAATACAAGCAATGTTTGAAAAAATATGATGTCACTGCATGTTTTTCTTCTTTTTTTTTTATTCTAAAGTAAGATTTTTCCTAATGCAGTTCAAACATCAAAATCAATATCAAATTAAAAAAAATAATGGTACTGAAAGAGAAGTTTATCTAAAGTAGTCCAAAGGCAGATGTGAAGGTCAAAAAGTCAAGCAATTATAAAAGAAAAAAAACAAAGATCGTTTTACTTAAAATACATATTAAAAGGAAAATAGACGCTCGTTTCAAAATTATGACTATGCTTTACGAAATCGAAGAAAAATGTAAAATAAAGGTTAATAACGTTTTTTTCTTTTAAACCGTCAAAAGAGAGACATCTTTTGAATATGAAAACAACAACTTCAAAGATAATATGGACGAAAATAAAGGGGTAACGGGATAATTTTTTGACAAGCAAGTTGATGAATCAAGAATCTCATCAGTCACGTTTAAAGCTATTCATCATTTCGTAAGTTCTAGGGTCGATAAAATGATCTTGTCAGCATATACAATTTATCATTGAGTCAAATGCTGACAGACGAATTGACGACGGATTTTTCCGTTATTTCACGATAATGACAATGAGCAGACGTCGGGTGTGACCGGTCAACAGGGTATTTTTAACTCCTCCATGACTCCCGATTCCACCTCTGATGTTTCGGAGGTCCGTGTTTGCTCTGCTCCTATTTTATATTGTTTTATGGACTTTGATATTGAATACTGTTAGTAATCTCAATATGAAGGATATGGAGATAACGAACAGTATTCAATCTCAAAGTCCATAAGATATATCCTTCTCATGAGAATAAAAATATTTTGCAATAAATTTTGATCACTTGTTAATCCATCTACTCGATCAAGGGCAGGACTCATGGCGGGCAAAGCTGTATAGGTAGTCAGCATATAGTTTCTCCTACTACACACCTGATCCTATTTCCTGATGAAAAGAATTAATGTGGCATTGATTTTGTGTCTTCTTGTTTTTTTTCTCTCCATGTTTTTCCTTGATTATTTTCAAGATTGAACCGTGTTTGAGATGTTTTCCCCTCTTATATTTTTTAATTTTTGTTTCAACTGACTTTTTTGAAATTGATTATCTATGCTCCTCAAACAACATGAGTCACCAAATTTATGCTAAAATTATTAACATCCTTTTGAATATCTTACGTTTTTAAAAATAATATTTTTGTAGAAGGACTGTGTATATATTTTATATAGTGTGTTTATTTCCTTTACATTAGAGGAGATGCAAATGATAAAGCCTTTTAGACGCATTACTAACTCTGAATTACAGGGAAGAAAAATGGATATCGACTTGATTTTTTTAACATACAGTTTTCATTTTGTCTTTCATCATAAGTCATTTTAGTGATTCGATAAAATCTATCCTTGTGGGAATTGCTCACATTTTCCCAATGTTTCCTCATACAGAGAATAGTTTATTATATTTTTGACTATTAAGCACACTATGAGGAAACCATCAGGATATAGAAAGGCACAAATATTAGGGTTGGCCGGCAAAAGTATGGACATTGCATTTTAAAAAGAATGCAAAAAACCTTAAAAATAAAAGAAAACATAATTCCTATCAAATTATTGAAGCAGACGAAATGCAGATTTGATCTTTAGTTCATTAAGATACACTCACATATTCTCAAAGTTAAGTTAATTTTCTGCAAAGCATTTTAGAAAAAAAAATGCATGAAATCACGTGATACAGACAGACAGGAAAACAGACAGAGGAACAGACAGACAGATTAATCGATATCTTTAGTCCCATCTCCCGGTTTCCATCATGAAAAACTAATAAGATAGACCCTGAAAATGGTAATCTATCATATATACAGTATATTATTATATCATTATTACCATTGTTTTGGATTCTTAAAGAATATTATACGCATAGACCAAGTTTTAATTAATTTCTTTATATCAGTCTATGATCTATTTTGATAAGCCCTAAGCTTGTATTTATATAATAGTGTTGTGTTTTGCGTGTACTATGCCTAAATAGTAGTCAGGGTTTGACACATGGTGCATGAGCCGGAGGCGAGTGCACTATGTGTCAAACCCTGACTACTATTTAGGCATAGTACACGCAAAACACAACACTGTTGTTATTATTATGCTGACTGTGATTACTGTAAAAAAAACGGCAATATTTTCTACATTCCCAATGTTTCATCACGTCTTAAATTCGTCTACTCTATTATGACGTCACCTTAAGCAATATGTACGTCATAATCCTTCTCTTTAATTTTGAACGTTCCATGCTTTAGGTATAATCTACAGATAGTTTTAGAGAATAGTATTTGAGTGAAGGAAGGGGGTTGCAGGAAACTATTTTAGAAGAATTATTTTGCATATTTTTAATCTTAAGTGTAAAATATTTAAAAGCAAGTTTATATATATTATAGTACAATAATTTAACGGCGTCTGTGGAGTAATCGGTAGTGCGTAGGACTGACAATCTCGGGGTCTTGAGTTCCCTCCCCGGTATTGGCGTTGTCGGATTTTCTTCAAAAATGGAAGCCGTGCACTATTTCGGCATAGTATGCTTACGCTATATAAATCCTTAGCACACTATGAAAGAATAGTAGGGTGTGGGTTATATAGAGAGAAACTGACAGGAAGCATAATAATCAATAATATTTACAACGGATTGTGTTCACGTCAGTTATTTTTACACTCGATGACTAATTTTTAATTATATCAATGACGAGGTTTTTTTTAGAGTAAGGAAAAGGAAGTTACAGGGAAAGAGAAATTAATGGTTTGTAACAATCGATGTAAAGCATATTCATTAGTATCTGTTATTTGATACATTGATTGACTTTATTCTAAACTTGTTTTATTATAGGATTTAACGTTCTTTTATGTTTAGTTTGTGAGTAAAATGTCAGGAGTTTACACATGGATAAATTTTTCAAGAAGAATGTTTGATTCTTATAATTCCAATACCGAATTTTTAAAAATATTTAAATTATTTCTCTTTGAGGCCACCATACAATCAGTTATTTCTGGACGGCGTAAGAATACTTTATACCGCAAAGGAAAGTGATCGAGATGAATTTCGAAAGAGTTCAGCTTAAATTGTCAAAACAATCAATACATAAACTTATAAAGACTTATCGAATGTTGTTTAAGTGAAGAGATATCGTAATTACGAGGTCATTCATATTTTCGCCAGTTTTGTTTTTTTTTAATAAATTTGAATCTTCTTGTATCCATAATTTAGCTAGAACAACCCAGAAATAACCGTTTTCATTGTTTATACGATAGCCCAGAAGCTTGGTTAAGAAAGTAATTTGATTGAAAATTTATCGATGTGCAAACTTTTTCTAAAACGTACTCTCGTCCAATAAAAACGCAGGGGATCAATAAATAAAATGAAGGTTGGAATTATTGCAAAATCAATGCAAATTTATTGTTTACAAGTTTTTTTTTATGCATGCAACAGCCTTGAAAATCATATCCCGAATTACATTTTTTTTTTAGCTATCTAAAATATTTGAAGCATGTAAATGTGATATTTTAAATAAATCTATAAAATTTATAGTTTAAGTAAAAATTACACAACCCTATAGGTAACATGAATTCGAGAAATGTGTCAAAATCCGAATTGCAAAACGGTGACAATTTTCTCTTACAATACCTTTTTGTCTTAGAAGCTCTCTTTACATTCCTTAGACATATTCATGGAATATTTATAAATAGAAGAAAAACTACATTGTATACCAAAGATGTCATGGATAGTTCGTAAATGCTTATATGGATGAAAACTATTCTTTGAGTTGTAAATTAATCAATTTGCTTGAAACATGTTTATTTCAAATGATAAAATCATCCAAGATTAATGTACTCAGTTCTAGATTTGACATCATTATTAGATATTTCCATATAGTGAGACGTGTCGATTCCTGTATTTTTATTAGACATTGGGTCGTGAATATCAGCATACTCGGATTTGTCTTCTTTTCTAGCCACAGTACGTTCGTAGACTGGATCTGAATTGCTTGAATTAGACGGTCGGCAATTTCTTTGCAGGAAGCAGAGAACAAGTGTTGCTACCAGTAACATTATGACCACAGCAAGTAATGAGACTGCCAGAATGAACATGTTTTTCGAAATGGTTGGTTCTGCCAAAAAAAAAATATAGAAAATTTAAGACTGCAATATGAATGATTTCTGATTCAAAACGGAACTTTTGCAATCATGATAGTTATGATAATCAAACACTGTCCTGAAAAAGCATCAAACAGTTTTGGGCATTTTATGCCAGTAAGAATATCAATAAACTGTTTACCAAAACTTATTAATTTTTTTTTGTCTATAAAGGACCAGTAATTCCGATACATTGTACGTTTAGGGAAAGGTATGACAATAAAGGGATTTTCATTTAAAAAAAAATTATGAGAATTTGAAATATAAACCTGTTAACATGCAATTGCTATTAAGTTTTGAAGAAATTGTATCATACATGAGTGGAATTGTTATGATCATGGAGAACAATAAGCTTGAGCGATTTAAATTGACTGAACTATACTACATTATTTATTGCTTTTTTGTTCAAAATAATTTTAACATGGAAAAATCTTCTCTTTTTTTACCAACATTAGTTACATTTTCATTCAGATGTATTGCATGCTTAAAGTAATATCGTCATTAGTACCATTATATTATTAACCTCTGCAAATATTGTTCAGGAAAAAGGCTTGTTCAAATTTGTTTTAAAAAAGTCAAATACTGGAATATTCGTGGTTTTACTTCATAAAAGTTTTTGCATGTATATGCTTACATGTATAATATTGTTAAACGATTCAACTATGATTAATTTTGTAAAATTATTTATTTTAAATGACGTCGCAATGGTATTTAAATTTCAAATTTTCAATTCTTTTTGTTTCGACAAAGATAGGCATGATGCATTTAAGCTTAAAATATGTAAAAACCGAAAAGGTATTTTAAAAAATCATAAACCAATAAAAAAAAACAACTAAAATTTCTAAAAACACAGCACAATGCTGATTTAGATATCTGTTTTAAAATATTATTGCAAACGATAAAATATTGAAAAGATTTTTAAAGAAAGTGAAATACAATTAAGGGAACATTACACAGACATAAAACTTATTCGTGGATTGAAATATAAGTGTATCTTTTAACTGATTTTGAATGAAAATGGCATCAATATCTCATCCCAATATATATATATATATATATATATATATATATATATATATATATATATATATATATATATATATATATATATATATATATATATATATATATATATATATATATATATATATATATATATATATATATATATATATATATATATATGTAAATTCTTTTAAGATATGCTTTTAATTCCTTGTCCTTAGTGTCTTTTTTTAGTATTAAAGAAAAAATATCTGTGATCAATCGGTGTTGTATCAGAAGTCTTTTCTCAGTATTTATCTTTCAAAGTGCCTTTTTATACCTGACGTGGTAATTTCATTCTGACAAAACTCTCCAGATTTGCCTTCATTACATCTGATACAGTATCCCGTCTCTGGGTTACATATATTATCTCTGCAGTCGTTGCTACAAGACTGATTACAGGTAACTCCATAGAAGGTCGAGGCACATGCTGTAGTAAAACAATTAAGTTTATTGACCTTTGGTTAATTAGCAAGAGTGCTCAGGGTTTTCCATAAAAGAATATTAAATCTCTTTACATACAGATCTAAGTTTTCAACATGTGGATTATATCTACTCACGATCCCGACATTTAGCTCCAATCCAGCCATCCTTACATCCTCCATCACATGACCCACTCACGTGATCACATGACATACATTCCAAACAATGTTGACTACAGTGCTCTTTACACATCAGGCCGAAATGTCCATGTTCACATTCTGCAAAGTTTTTCAATTAATTGCTTCTCCTTTTTCAAACAAGCGTCAATAAAAAATATTGGAAATACCAGAAACAAGGATATAAGAAATTTAGCGTTGTTGGAATAACCTGCGTTTTAATTACCTAATACATATATTTTATAATAATAGTAACTTGATCCGAACAGTGATATCGTCGAGTTGATGGGTGCAGATCTTCAGATCCAACGAAAAGCAAAGCGTCAAATTGTTGCACATATCAACAAAACGTATTTTTTCTCTTCCAATAAAGTACCCCCCCCCCCCAAAAAAAAAAAAAAAAAAAAAAAAAACTTGCTTTATATGAAAAGATACTAAATGAAGATACTTCTTCAGAAAAATATTATTTCTGAACTGGTTATAGAAAAATATTATTTCTGAACTGGTTATATGTCTTTTGTACAAAATAGCTTCAGTGACAATCAACGCAATAAATTAGAAACGTACTAGTACGGGAAAAAAGGAACTTATAGTATTTTTATACGTAATTCAAATTTAAATAAATATATTTATTATATAAAAATATATTTAAAAAATTAGATAACCTTGATCACATCTATCTCCTCTCCATCCAGCAGAACAATCTCCAGGACAAGAACCATTCACGTGGTTACATGGTTTATCATCGATACACTGTCCACATTTGACAGAACATCCTTGTCCATATTTACCAGCTGCGCATTCTTCATAATATATATAAAACGAAAGTTAATGCATTGAGATAATTAAAAAGCTTCTTCCAACATATATTTACTCATTTTTTTGTTGTTTTTTTTTTTTGCCAATAACATTTCTTATATCTCTTTCAGGGTTTAGCCCTACTCCATTCTTGAGGATGAAAGATTTCTTCTAGTTTAAATCCCAGTGATTGTGACGAAGATTCATTTGCATGAGAAATCGGGGGGGGGGGGGGGATTAGAACGTTCGAAAAATTTTAACAAAAGCAAAAAGCATTTTAAAAACAAAATGTGTTCATTTGTCTGTTGTTGTCGTATTAAGTTTCATTTTCTTACAAAAATAAATTTATTTTTTAGAAATTAGCCTTCTTCGGAGTTTTATAAATATTTGAAAGCTTCGCAAACTTCTTTAAATCGCGAATATTAATTCATTGATTTATTGCGGATGCCTCGTCGATCGGTCGAGAAAATCGATTGGTGGTGATTTGTACGAACTATTTATGATAATTTTGCTTGATTTTTAAATAATTGTGAGGTGTTTCATCTTGGCACACAGCTGTGTAGATTGCAAGTATGTCACGTCAATATGTGATGTAAAATTTTATCAAAGAAACTCCCTAAACTGTTTACACACTGTTGACTTCAATATCTACACATCGCAAATATTCTACATTACTGACATTTTGCTTGTCTAAAAAGATTCAAACGGAGATTTTGTAGATATAAAAAATTACGATAGCAAAACAAGTCTTTGCAAAGGACAGAAAACTGAAGTCTGGAAATTCCAGACAGGGTTTCGGATACCTAGGACAAGTAAGCATCCTTTTTCTTTCCATCTCAGCGGTCATTTCTTATTTCATTTGTCTTCAACAAGTAATATAATACATGTATGTCCAAGTTCAAACTCTTCAAGGAAAAGGTTGTTAACATATTCTAATTTTAAAAAAATGTTTCTTGTCCTTGTCATCTCTACAGGCTACAGCCAAGAGTAAGGTTGTAAAATTTTTTAACCTTTCTGTAAACCTTCATTTTTTGCAGTTGTCAGAAGATCAAAAAAAAAATATTTAAAAAATATTTTCAACAATATTTCAAAATTATTTTGAATTTTAAAGAGGCTGGGGTGGCAGCCATTTTTTGACTATTTCAACCTCCTTTAAAAGAAGAGCTTTATATAAAGATATACAAAAATGATAAAATTTTAAAACTAAAATGTATGAATTTTTTCTTTGTCAAATGATAGTTGACAGCTTAAGATACCGTATTTAAAAAAATAAGTTAAATCTGGTGTTTAATTTGGGATTAATTTGTTGACCCACCAGCCTCCTAAAACCAATTTGAATAAATTTGTTTATTGTTAACAAGATAAAAACAAGAATGATTCGCAATTCACTACCAGTAATACAACAAACAAAAGATAAAAAAAAAAAAGAAAACAAAAAAGTGAGGACCTTTCAAAATTTTTCCAGTATCAAAGCATATACACAAATACCTGTTTCACAATAACGCCCAATGTATCCATCAGAACAATCAAAACAATATCCAATCTGAAAGTGACAGGTTTTATTCAAACAGTTTTTAGGACACCTTGTGCAGCTTTCTCCGTAAAATCCCATGTCGCATCCTGCAAATAGATTGCAACAAAACAATTGCTACCGATTATCACAACATAAATGGTTTATCAATAATATAATGTGATGTAAATACCTGTATGAAAGTTCAGAAGGGAATTATATCAAATGAAATGTGGCAAATACCTGCTGAGGATGAACATGTTTTAGTACAAGGAGGAAAGGGATTTAAAATGCCAAAGAAATGGCATAGAATTAATAAACATTAGATAATTTGAATAGCTCAACAAATGCAGTTATCAGTACGGGGTCCGCCCCGGGTTCGCTCTCTGTTAGATTGTGTCCGGTCGGTACTTTAGTTTGTATGTCTCATTGAATTTGAGCCTGAATACTGTTCGTTTCCTCCATATATTTAAAGCATTCCTCATGAGTTTATTATGCATAGTAAACTTAACGCATATAATGTTTAACGCTTATAAAAAGAAAATAAGCCTGTTTAACTGTATATAAAATTAAGCGAGGAGTTTTTCACGAGTTAATCATAAAATGATATTGTCTATATACAATAAAGTCGCCCGCATGGCGCAGTGGTTAGAGGGTCTGCTCAAGAGTCGCGAAGTAAGGAGTCAATCCTTACGTCGAGGGTTCGAATCCCACTGTGGGACGTGGAGACCGATCCTTCGGATGAGACCGTATAAACTGAGGTCCCGTGTCGCAGTATTGGCACGAAAAAGATCCCTCACTGCTCAATGGCCCTGAGTTCCGAGTATAGGCCAAACATTTGCAGCTCTCCACCGGCAAGTGGTGGCGTCTCCATATGAGTGAAAAATTCTCGAGAGGGACGTTAAACAATATACAATCAATCAATCAATCAATCTATATAAAATTTTTTAGCAACATCCAGAACGTTTTCGAAAGTTTCGTTCCAGAATCAAATGGCTCTGAAATGTTTTTATGAAATTGACAGAAACATTTGAATTTGGGAAGTTTAACAACAAAAAAAAAAAAACAAGCAATTTGATAATTGAATATTTTTTATTATATAGTATGGTCTTTTAGGACATTTGATAAAAAAAAAGAGGATATCTGAATCGGGACATATTCTTGGGACTATTTCTGTTGTTAATGAACCAAATTATAAATCTTCAAGATAAATAGACATTTTTATCCTGCTAAGATGTTTAAAATTATATCCTTTCTCAACAATACGTCATAATCTCTATTAATGTTTGTCACCTAAAACCCCAATGCTTCAAAAATTTGCATAAAAAATTTAAAAACAAGCAAATTCAAAGAATTGTGGTGCCCCGCTTTCGGTGTCTTTCTGGGTGAGATGTCATTTTTTATTATGACATATTGAGTCTAATATGAACACCATATCAAATGTAATTTATTTAGAAATTATCACTGAAGTTGATTTTTTTAAATAAGGTCAATCGTGCATATCAAGTTCAAGGGGTAAGAAATCATAGCATGTTCGGAAATATCGTGTTACAGGTAATGCACATGTCAAATATGAAAGTCCAATCTTTTTTTCAATATAGGGAACAAAATATGTTTGTGAGTCAATGATGAACCCGTATGGCAACATAACGAAGATTTAACTTTTCTTAGATGCAAATAAAATTTATTATTACCCAAAGTAGGTTTTTCAGACAGGAAATACGATTGTGAAATACAAAATCCCTAGCACCACCTGTTCAAAAGTTATGGTCAAGGATAATTTTTTGAAAGGTAGGTTAAACTTCAAGGTGAAAGGTTCTGAGTTATTGATTTTTTAAGAAAGGTCACAAGTAATACTTTAGTGAAAGATGAAAACCCTAATCGTCCAATAGTTATGGCCAAGGTCAAAGTTTTTGAAAAGTAGGTCAATCCTCAAGGTCAAGGTCAAAGGGTCTAAGTTCTTGGTATCCAATAAAAGGTCTTTTCGCAAGAATTACATCTATGAAGTATAAAAGCTCTAGTCCTTACCGTTCAAAAGTTATGATAAAGGTTGAAGTTTTTTTTAAAAGGACTGAAATATCCAAGATCAAGGTCAAAAGGTCCAAGTTGTTTGTATCCAATAAAAGGTTTTGCCACAAGAAATAGATATTTGAAATATGAAAGTCCTAGTTTCTACCATTCAAAAGATATGGTCAAAGTAAAAATTTGGAATTTTTGTGTAAAAGTGGGTCAAACTCCAAGGTCAAGGTCAAAAAATCAAATATGGTGGTAGTCAAAGAAAGGACTTGTCACAAGGCATACACAATGAAATATGAAAGTCATAGCTCCACTTAATCAAAAGTTTTGGGCAAGGTTAAAGTTTTTGTTATAGACGGACAGACGGACGGCTAGACAGACTGTCGGACAGACGAATGAGATTTCATGTCCCCTCGCTTTTGCGAAAGCGGGGGACAAAAATGTACGATTATACATGTTCTTTTTACTTTCATAAGCATGATTCAAGATCTGGTTTCATTTTGGACAGAAGTTTGTTTGTATCATCTGTCAATGAAAATTCTTTTAAAAGGTAATATTCAATTATGGGGATGATTGATCATTTTATTTCTTCTTAATACAAAGAATACTTATTCCATGATTTGTGCAATAACTTATGTTCAAAATATATTTAATGGAATTTTACGTCTAAACGTGTACAAAACAAAATCCTTTGAATTTTAATAAGAATTCAAAATCGTGAATTTCTCTTTTTGGCCTGTCCTGCAATTCATTGATGAGGAGTGTGTAGACTAACAGTTAGTTACACTTAAAACAAGAATAAAGAAAGAAAGTAAAAAAGCTTGATAGAAGTCATTCTAAAATAATATGATGTGTCAATCCATCAACAAAAGGAAGAAAACCGTTACCTTTAACTTCCATTTCACATATATTTATATATGCAAATTCGGATACATTTGGGTATAGCGTTATATTCCTTGTATTGTAAACGGTGACGTAGCGACCAGAGGTGACACAATCCAAAGTAATGTTATTTTGCGGTATTTGTTGTATGTCGTGATGATAACAGAGAGTTCCTGACTTCCAGTCATCTGTATCAGATACATACACAGAGAATCCAGACAGTGTGCTGCCTTCTGGAAAGATAAAAAATATGAACCATTCTTAATAAATTTTCAACAGGATAGTTTCGGAAAATCCAGACAAGGCTTTGCCTTCTGGTAAAAATAAAAGAAAAATTAATCGTAACACTTTCTGATGATTTGTGTAAAGAATACTGTTGGTTTCGCCACATATTTATGTGATATTATTAAAATTATCTATTCACATATTATTAATTCATACAATAATACTAGTGTTGTCAAGGAGTACCCGGTTATCCGATTAACCGTTGAAGTATGCGAGAATCGGTTAGAACAAAGTAAATGGACAGAAAAAAAATTGCGATATTGCTTTTTAAATGTATACTTATACATTACCAAATTGTTAGGTACTGTTAGACTTGATCTAGTGGATCGACTTGTTTTGATTAGATTTCAGTTTTTATAATTGAATGCTTTGATTGACGGATTTTGGTGCCTTGAAGATCCGAGTTATAACAAAGTCATTTGATAAATAAATGAAATGCAGCCACATTATTAAGTGCGGGTTTGATTTAAATGAACACTTGATTCAGAATCTGCTAAATCACCTAAGCGAAAACTATAATACAGAATCTAGCAATTTACTGGGCACCCCACAAACAAGTAATTACGGAGTATGTAAATAATATATCTCCTTCACTGCGATATATTATGGGGCGGGAAATAAAAATAAAAATCTTTTGACGATATCATATGTTTGTGTTGTAAATATTGTTAATATATAGTATAATATTTGTATATTACAACTACTGACAAGTAAAGAATAAAAATGATAATGGTGGATATGGATAAAGATAAAGATAATGATAGATATTGAAATTTTAACGAAAAATCATCCGATTAACCGGGTACTCGATCGGAAGGTTTTAAAGCGAGTAGCCGGTTACTAAAAACGTCCGATTAGACAACACTAATTAATATCTGTGATCAAATTTCATTTCAATATTTACTCCACAGCACGAATCTTACTTTTACATTTAACATCTACTTGTGATCCTGATGGGCAGCCACTTGATCCTTTTGGACATCTATTTATATTAACTTCGTTGCCTGCACAGTTCAAGACAATTTCATAAAATGGACCCGATGCGATAGCATTAGATTTGCTAAATAGGGAACCATCTCTAAAAAATATAAATAATGTTTTGTTAGAAGAATGCAAAAGGAATACAAGAGCTATCAAAAGAATTCTTTTCCTAATATTTGGAATGACCTTGACCTTTGACCTTGAAATAAATTTAAAGTCAATGGTCATTAAAACTATGCAGTTGGTTTCATGTCTCTATGACTTCTCGTTTTGAAAATTTTTAGATTTTTATAAAATTTATAAACTTTCAGGGGTAGTTACTCATTGAAAGGGTCAAAAAACGTTTGCAATGAAAAGATTGAAAAGACTCCAAATCAGTTGAAGACGTTAGTAAAGGTTCTGCATCATCTTTACGGTTTCGGAGGAGTAGCGATAACAAGCTTTACGGAGAAAGGGGCAATAACTGCATAAGGGGTCTAAGTTAAATCATGGGGGGGGGGGTCATTTTTTCGGAATAACTTTAACTATCCAGTATCATGAACTATAAAGTTTTTCGATAAGTCTTACAGTGTCAAAACATAAGGTGAGAAATAAAACTAGGAGACTTATTGTTCACAGAACAATAAGAGGTCTTTCCACCTTCTTGCACTTCAAATATCTTTTATAGCTGACTCCTTAAAATTAAATTCCATGAAAAAGAAACTACAATTGTCTTAAAGCATAGAAAAAATGATAAATAAAAAAAGATGACCTTGACCTTAGTCCCTTGAAAAAGTTCAAGGTCAAAGGTCAAGGGTCACCATACAATTTACCCCATGCTTCTATGACTTATTGTTTTCAAGTTATAAGGTTTAATAGTAAGTACAAAGATGCTAAAGGGCAACAACTCATATAAGGGGTCATCAGATCCTTTTACACTTATAGTGTGAAGTTAGGCCTAAAGACCCTTAAGACATTAGTGAATGTTCGGTGTCTCTACGGTCTACAGTTTCGGAGGAGTAGCGATAACAAGGTTTTTTGCACAAAGGGCAATTACTTTTAAAAGGGTTAATCTTATGGGACATGAATGAAATCTTTGAAACAGATTTAAGAGTACATATTAATGATGCATAGACATTAAGTATATGTTGAAAGACAAAAGGGATATAAAAAGAGCAAAATTTCTCATTTTTGGAAGAACCTTGACCTTTGACCTTTACATGAATTTTAAGGTCAAAGGTCAATGAATCTTATGCAGTTGATCCCATGTCTCTAAGACTTGTACTTTTGAAAATTTTAAATTATTTGTTAAATTCAAAAACTTTCAGGGGCAATAATTAATTGAAGGGGTCTCCGAATACTTTCGCAATGAAAAGATTGAAAAATCTCCTTAATTAGTTGAATACATTGGTGAAGGTTTCATACCTCTATGGTTTATGGTTTCGGAGGAGTAGCAATAACAAGCTTTACGGTGAAAGGGGCAATAACTGCATAAGGGGTCTATGTTAAATAATGGGGGGGGGGGGTGAATTTTTGGAATATCCAGTGTCATGAACTATAAAGTTTTTCGATAAGTCTTACGGTGTCAAAACATAAGGTGAGAATTGGAATAATAAAAAAAAACATAAGCATTTCCAGAGGTCTTTTCAAAAGCATTTCAAAAGTTCTTTCCACAGAAAGGTGGTAAGACCTAAAAATAATAATAAACAGAACAATTACAATAGGTCTTTCCACAGAAAAGAGGAAAGACCTAAATATACGCATATGCAATGTTTTATTTAATGATTAAACTTAATTTTTACGGTGAGGAGTAAGACTTGACTTTTAATTAAAAAATACCATACTTGTATGTTCAAAAAAGCATATTCAAATTGAAAAAAAAAATCATTTATAAGAAATTCTATATTTTTATTCTAAATGAACGCGTTCTTTACCTGTACATCACTTAATGATATTTTTTTTTCCTGCTTCCATACATTTTCCGCATTCAAATATATAGATTTCTTTTTATATCATTGAAACTCCCGTGACTCATTTTTATTTGAAAGGTCTTTTTGTTTGATTTTTTCATTTGAGCTCTTTCTAAATTGATCAGTTTAATTTGCTTCACTACTTTCATCAATATGACATCAATTAAAAACCTTATGATAATGAATTGTTTGGATACGTATAATTCTGTCATTTTAAAGTTATCAATTTCCCAATATGACCCTGAATAAAATATAATCAAGAATGGTGAAAAAGTTTGCTATTTGAATACACCATTGACAAGAATTGTGTTTTTAGAATATCTAATAATATTATTTAGATTTCAAATAAATGTATGCATTTAAGTAAGCCCTAAATTTCAAGGACGGAGTTCAAAAGTTTTAATTGATATCAATGATAGAAATATAAAAATAAAAAAAACATGAATAAAAACAAAAATCAAAAATTCTTTTGTTTGCTCTATACTCATACATGTAATTATAATTTATCAAATGTCATAAAAGTTAATTAAATATATATACTTACGGTAGAAATCCCCAAGCCAAACAAGCGACCTGGGCATCTTTATCATCAAAGCTATCATAACAAATCTTTCTCAATGGATTAGCAGCAAAGACTTGTCCGTCTCCATTTGAATCAGGAAAGAGACCAGAGTCAGATGTTCTTAAAGGGAATGCACCAAGACCGACTGAAAGTGAGATATTTATGTTAAAATCTTTTAATACTAAAGATTCTAATGTATTTAGAGGCTTTTCGTACAAATTCGTTCAACGATATCACTTTTTTACATATATATTTTCAAGCAAACCACATAAACCTCCATGGCAAATAAATACCTGACTGTCCTAGATTTCTTTACACTTTAAATGATACATGTACGCATGTATGTCAAGGCAGCACACAGATCAGGATTTGGCGAATTTACACTTTTTTTTGTAATATTTATCAATGATAAATCGGAAAAGTAATGGATAAAACTGTTGCTTTCATTATCCATTCTTAATACATCAATACATCAATGGGACTTACACTACAAAATGGAAACTCCACCACGACGCCATCATGTGGCGTCTATTATAGAAAAATGCCGTAATGAAAAGTTCATCACTAGCGAGCTAATAAAAATTCTATAGTTATGCAAAATAATCTCTGTACCATAAAAATGATGATATAATCATACTATCGTGTCACAAGAAAAAAAAACTTATTCAACACTTTTGGATGAAACCTTACCCAAAATTTTAACATTTTTTACCAGGCTTGGGGTAATGTTAATTGTAATGGTAATGCATTGCAATGTTTTACATGAACTCAAAGTAATGGTAGTAATGTGTAATGCCCAAAAATTTGCATTTTATGTAATGGTATTGTAATGCATTACTTTATAAATTCAAGTGTAATGCTGGCATTTCATAGCATTACAAAGCATTATTTTGAATATATCTACGCATTTTAAGAAATTAAAATGGACATGGATGATTGAAATTATTGCTTAGGTTATTTTTTTTATTCATTTTTCTTTGTTTATCTTTTTTTGCAAATGATGAAATTGAATAAAATTTAACGAGGCTGGGGTGTGGCAGCAATTTTCAGACTATTTTGATCTCCTTTAAAAGAAGAGCTCCATATAAAGATATACAAAAATTATCAAATTTTAAAACTAAAATGTATAAATTTTTTTCTTTGCCAAATGATAGTTGACAGCTTAAGATACCGTATCTACAAAAATAAGTTAAATCTGCTGGTTAATTTATGGTTAATTTGTTGACCCCCCAGTCTCCTTAACCTTGCATTTAAATAAAATTTTTGTATCTATTTAAATACACGTTTTATTCTGTTGAAAGTACACTTACCTCATATTTAAGTTTTCTAAACTTATTTCAATTAAAAATCGATTTCAAAGAATTACATAGAATAGGTTTGAAAGATCTTTTTAAAAAAAAAAAAAGCAATTGCATGTGAGATACACTTATTAATGTACACTGCAGACTGATAATTAACACCTTTTAAATAGCTAGAGTGTTATCAAAACACACTTATGCCTCTGGGTTATGTAACAATTAAAACAATGCATTATTTGGAGAAATGCTCCAAATTATTTTTCCTTTTCTCCTGACCGTGTTTAAAAGCATTTATTGAGCTGGTCCAACTTGAACTGTCCATTAAAAATCCATTCAACCAAAGAAAATACAAGAAAATTGCAGGTATTCTATGCTTAGCAGATCAAAATGTAAATCTTGTGTACTTTTTCAAAAAGTTTGTCAATGCATTTTTTCCATAAGGTAAATGTACTAATCAAAACAGCCTATATATGCATTATTACTAGATATTTTAGGCATGGGTTAAAGTGCTCAAAAAGTTAAATTGCTTCATGAAATCAATAGTTATACACAAGAAGTGGATATCTTACATGTGTTATATAACTGACAATTTAAAAGTTTGAACGTTCTTTGAATGAAGGTTATTGACAGTGTAATATATACGAAAACTTCTAATCAAATTTGAATTATCATTTACATCTATCTTATCTAGTTTGTAGGGGGTGGATACATGCTTATGAGAAAAAATCGCAAAGTTTTGTACAAATTTATTTTTAAAAAAGAAATTATAAAAGTAATGGTAAAGCATTACTTTATTAAAGTAATGTTGATGTAATGCATTACTTTTAGAAAATAGAGTAATGATAATGGTAATTTAATACCCAAATTGTTGAAGTAATGGTAATGTAATTAATTACTTTACAATGCAATTCGTCCAAAGCCTGTTTTGTACATAAGATCGAAAAAGTATCATTACAACTCGTTAACCATACGAGTTTAGCAGCAATTTCAAAATACTACAGAAAAGGAAAATTATCTTTTTAAAGGATGCAGAGTAGTGTTGAACTTCTGCATCCTTTTTTTTTGTTTTACAAACGACAGAGGATAGGTTGATCGGGAAATAAAAACACCGTCTACTTTCACTATACGAAGAAATCGTAGAAACATATATTAGCATATATTATTCATAAGCTTTATTTCCGAATTAATCACACATGGCATTCCTGCTGAATGCTTTTTGACTCCGATTTTTTGTGTTTGTTTTCATGAGTTTTCCTTACGTTTTACTTTCACTCTGTTTATTCTGATCAATATTTATGACGTCATGGGTTTGGTATTTAATCCCGTGACAAAAACATAGCTATCTATAATACCAAAAAGGAGAAAATTTAGCGATATTATTCTTCTGCGGGTTTTAACTAATTTCTACGACCTCAAATCAGTCTTTAAATGTAGATTTTAAGAAACCATTATATGCAAAGTTCACTTCATATAGCTTACTATGACGTCATACTGTATAGGCAAGTAGATTATATGGTCGTAGCCTTATCATACCCGAGTACTTTCAATAATATTGTTGCAAAACTTGTCCTCTAACGAACAATAAAAATTCATGTAACATAGACTAATGTTTTTGTTTGATAATTGAAATAGGAGAATAATAATGCATATATGAAAGCTTACAACTCCCATGTAAGATTGCCATCGATGCAATATTTTTCTTCTCTCCGAGATCCACAGTTAACCATGCCTCTTTCTGACCGGAAGCTGTCAGTGCGCAGTCCAGCAGGTATGTATTTTTATCTCCGTCTACGGCTTTACTTGATTCAAAGTATCCAATGTTGTATCTACTACTGACCCTCACAGATTTCCTATTGGCAAGATTTTCTGAAAGTCATATTATATCTATTTTTTATACTCCTTTTTCATCTTTACTGGCAAATTTTAAAATCTAATCTTTATGCTATTTGATTCTTGATATTCTGAAAATAAGTATATTTCTTTGAATTTTTTTTTTACACATTTTTTTATTCTGTTTATTTGCTGACTTTCTTCTTTCATCTAAAATAATGAATTTTAAAACATTTGATGTTTTCGTACGATTTAAACATAAATCAAAATGCAAACGTACCATATTGTTGAGAATTGAGAAGTAACTGGCTGAAGATAAGTAGAAAAATGATGATATCAAGATCCATAATGTATTAATTAAGCAACACTTCCTCCTTGTTCATATTGGAACTATCATCTCTTGTGAAATATCCCACGTTATAAAGTAAAATACTCCTGCTTTAAAATGATATTTATCTTACATAGTTTTAAGGACTGCATTAATATATAAATGATTCATAATAAGCTGTTTTCTTACTCCCGGAGCAATGAAGTATTTAAAGCATGCTTATTTTTTACTTTGTCAATTTCCCGTTTGGTGAACAAGTAACTACAATTATTAAAATATTTGTAACAACAAATAGGAAGGTAAATATAAAACTACGCCCAAAGCTACAACTATATGATACACAGTAAAAATATCGACCTACACCCAAACGTACAACTTTGTGATGCATACTTTTTTAAAGAGTTTTAATTTGTTTCTGTTCATATGTTCAGCATATGAAATAATGAACGTTTTTCAAGCTACAGCATTGTATGAGTTTAAGCATGATACAAAAGTCCTTGTTTATATGGAAATGACTAAATGAATATACAATTTAGATGAATAATGTCAAAATTATTTCACAAATCTTTTTTTACAAAAAGAATTTTCACAAGTCGAACACATTTTTTAAGGTTGGCATCAAGTAATGATTATTTTAAGATGTAAAATATCGGAAGTAACATGTATCTAAAATCGGGAAATATTTTTTTCTTCACATTAAAAGCATCAAAAGGAATATATACTTTATAAACAATAAGTATATTTATTAGAAACTCTGCTACAATGAAGCTCTATAATTCTTATGCAAGTATCAAAATGAATATATGGATATCCAAGGTTAAAAATTCAGAAAAAATACAAAATATGAGCAGAGCAAACACGGAAATACTTTTTATAAGAAACATTTTAAACATGTCACCTGATGGGCAATAAGAGTTGTTCATATAAGTTCCGTGTCTTTGATATTTATTCATGTATTTAATTCCTTACATTGCTCTTAAAATTAAATTGCTCTGCCATATTTATATTTATGATATGCCATCTTTTCGAAAATCACAATAAGGTATACAAAATTAGTTTTATGTTGGAATAAGCTAAATATATGACATTGTGTTAACTGTTGTCTTAACTTGACCTGATTTCCCTATATAAACAATGATAAAATAACTTCTGTTCGAGTAAAAAAACAACTAATAGGGAAATTGCTTTTATAATTATTTAGCTCATCTTTATTATTATAATTTTAGCAGAATATTTGTTTCGGCAAAAGGTAAATCAGGCAGAATTATCACCCAAAGTAAGACGTATTGACGAGCAATACCGGGCAGAAAGTATGAAAATTAAAAATTTTGAGACGGAAAAGGCCTGTATCATCGCAAATCAGGAACGACTGGAAGATCGTATTAAGCAAGTCCAAGGTTCGTAAGCGGTCTACAAAAATCGGTTAGAAAAATTAGTGAAAAGGTTAACTCTGTAAAAGTATCTGGGCAACCTGTACTATCAGAAGAAATACAAATACCTGCGGGGAGTCCCATTCAGGAACCTTATAAACCAGCAGAGAAACAAACAAACCGTGACCGTGCTACAGAAAAGGATCAATGTAAACAATCAGTGTCGTATGCAGACATATCGAGGAGAAACCCAGGGAAATGGCACCCCATAATTACTAGGAAAGAAGTGGTAGAAAATGATCACGAAATCGAATCGAACCCAGATGACGTGTTTACAGATCCCAGATGTAGCTCTCAAGAGTGCTCGAATAGACGCAGCATTGAAGAGAATGACCCCGACCGACCTGATCAGATCAAGTAGGGGACGTGTCCGAACTCGATATTTTCGAAGGCGTTACATATAAACGCAAAGCCCGTTATTATTTAGCGGGCATAAGTCCCCGATCTACAAGCACAAGTTTCGTGAACTACGTGACAAACAGGGAGGTTAAAGTTTCTCATTTCATCATGTTCAACCTGAAATTCCCTGGAGCCCGTTTAACGGTAAAAATCAACGTCCCGCCGGAATATGCACAACTTTTAGAATCCAGAAATATCTGGCCCGAGGAAATAAGTTGCAGGAAATGGATGAACCAAAGAGAATGGAAAGAGGAAATTGAACGCGAAAATCAGAGAAGGGAAGATGTCGACATTGATAATGAATATAAATAAGACCCTACTGTGCATTAGATCACTGTCAGACTATAAGGGACACAAAAAATGAATATTATGATGAATGTTAAGCTTTTTGTGTGTATTGTGTTATTGTTCATGCATCTTAATTTGATGGCTTGGAATATTCGAGGACTAATGTCCACAACGATGTGTTTAACAAAATTGTTACATATGAGCAAATCAGATATAGTAGTGACAAGTTTGGCTTTCCAGAGAGCCTGAAATGTCATCTCTATGGTATCAATAATTTCAAAGAAATAGAACAGAAAGGGAACTATTTTAATGCAGTGAATATATGGATTATTATACCTGAAGTTCCCAAATGACTTGTTCAGCAAACAGAAAACTAAGCTGACAGGTATTTTAACATAAGCAAGAGAAATCCAAAGATTATTTCTACCCACGAAGCTCAAGTATTTAGACCTTTCGAAAGAAGCCACCTTTACCTACGTTTTGTTCACTTACATTTTAGGGAAAATGAGGGGCAGGGTACCACGCAGTTATTAGATATGGATACTACCTACATATTTATTTATGCCTATAAAAGTGATTTTTCCTTCTTATTGTACATGTTGTACACTAATCACAGACTGCTTTTGATTCATTTTACCGATATTAAAAAAAAATATTCAAGGATTTCTATGAGAGGGATGAAGTGTCTGACAATAATTATCATTCATTTAAAAGCAGCTAATCATTAACGTTTGACAGGAATTAAATTAATAAATTCAATTACAGACTAAAAAATTAATATAAAATAAGGCATTACGTTAACGTTGACCACTCTTCATTCATTTTTTGCAGAAACTAATTTAATCTTTGAATGAAATGCTTTGCATATTTATTTGTATTTATTTCTACTGCATGTAAAGCATGCATTTAAATTTAAGCATCGCAGTCCCTGCTGTTTGGTTAATTTAACCTGGATTTGGTCTATTGATCGCACACCTGTAAGCATGTTCTTTTGTGCGAGAAGCAGTTTTCCCTTCGCGCCAACAAATCTATATATAGAAATCACGTCATTGTCAATTCTCCTTGTGTGGCTTACCAATTCAATAAGATCAATATATATACGACACACCGAAATATAGGTATTTATAAGCATCGTACTTCTTTTCTAAATTTTCCTTGCCTTTCAAATAGGCATAAACCGAAAGTAGATCACACACTTCTAAGCTAGTTTTTCTAAAATAAAACCAGGTTACAGGCTACTTGGAACTCCTTGTGTAGATTCTCACTTTAGATATTGTAAAACATCGAGGATTCCCGAAAGATTAATGGCGGCTTACACTAGGACTTCACTTCCGGCATACAATCTTAATGTGTCATCTCCCGAGGGAGATGACAATAACTGAGCACAAGTTACCAACAAGATATGCAAAGTACATAGACTGTTTAGATTAAAATGATTATGCATTTAGTAAGTGTGAACCCCAATAAAGTAATGAATTACATGGAAAAGCAGGCGTCGCAATATTACTGAAAAAAATGCTTTATGTTAAGTGTAACAGAAATACCAATTGAATCCTCAAGAATCATTGCTTTAGAATGTAAGATGAATAATAATGAAAAAATATGTATTGTGGGGGCATACCTCCCAGCCGAAAATAATATTGAAATATTTAAGAAATAAACAACGTTATTTAGTGAACATGGCTAGCGCGCATCATGGAAAATATGCCAGCAGAGCAATTGCTATTCATAACGCCATGTTCACTAAATAATCGTTGTTTATTACTTATATTTGCATTCTTTGATGTTGACAAGAATATCAGAGGAAATCCTGACTTACATAAGGACGTAGCTTCTTCTGTCTTCAGTAAAGAAAACACATACGGCTTTAAAATCAGTACACTTGATCAATACGCCTTTTCTCTAATAAATCACAATTTTAAAAGTATTTCCCTCTCTAACACAGTTATCTGGATACAAGCAGTGCCGTCATCACATTCTCTTAATATTTTGTTTTGATGCAGTCGTGACGTCATCGATCAACGCTATTGAAATCCTCTGACAAAAATCAATTATTTAACAATATGATAAAAATGAGAATGATTTTATAATGATTATTACTCCAGTATGCTTTTCTGTGATTTTTTTGGTACTTTTTCTATTTATTTTTTCTTGAAATAGATATAGATCTACTAGTTAAAGAGATTTTCTCTTTCTGTATGTTATTACCCAAGTGTGAAGAGTTATCGTTCTTTGTACAAGTATGCATGATACGAAAAAATAAAAATATGGAGTTCTATTCAATTTTTAAAAAGTTTTAAATTACAATTAAATACATTGACCAAAATTAAATTTTTAAAGATATCAAACAGCAATTTTAAATTGTTCTGAATTCCTTTTTTTTCAAAAAATATTATTAAAAACTTATTTTTAGTTCTTTTACGAAACATTTCATATATATACTTCTCAACACGGTATATAAGTGTAGTAGAGGTTGTTCTACAAGAGTGAGATAGGGCAATTGCGCTCATAGTAGAAGCAATTGCGTCTATAGTCCTATGAACGCAGTTGATGGCTACATGTTCATAGTGAGAGAGAGCAGTGGGTATGCAAATATACAGAGATGAACTATAAAAATTACATGATTTTTACGATTACTACTCAAGGTATGCTATGTTTGATAGCTGCGGACTTCTATGCTAGTTGTTTAGAATTAGATAATGGACGCCGTAATTTCTACAAGTCTGAGGCACTGAGGGATTTTGTAGGTCGAAATAACCTCAATTATTGGCTAGGTAGCTTAGAAACGAGAGAATTGAAGCACACATTTATAGGTACCCGGACAATGTTAGACTATATTTTTTAGGATGCTTATTTGTATACGTGTCTCAGATCCTATGAAATCCTTGATGAGAGGACGGTCTCAAGTACCTCTGACCACCTTCTGATTATAGCAGTACTAGATATAGAGAGTAAGCAACATCATCTTACTGATATTAAAAGCAAATCTCCAGCTTGGCACAACATTTCTTACGACTCTATACATTCGTACCAAACTGAAGTTTGCCGTGAGCTAAAATAGGAAATCAAGTACCAGAAACTCTATCAGTAATAAATGAACTACATGTATATGGGTCCCTTGTTGAATGTTTAATTTCAAGTGCAAATAATGTCCTTCCTATATCTGAATTAAACCATACTGGACTAAGGAAAGGAAAGGAGGATGAGAAGCACTTGGATTGCGGAAGGAAGACAGTGTGGGATGCATTACCAGTCTTATTTTAATTATAAACGTGCAAAAAGAAATTTTCGGAAATGCCAGACATTCGCCTTTGAACAGTACATCAAAAACACCTATACTGATATTGATCAAGCAGCCGGGTGCGATGCTCGGCTATTTTGGAAACTAATGAGCAGACAATAGCCCCGGCGTGAAAAAATATATCCAGAGATAACATACAAAGGAATAACTGCAACTACCCCAGAATCGGTTGCTGATGCTTTTGCAGAATATTACCGTGACATTTACACTCCGAGTTGTGATAGTCAATACGAAGATGAACACAAAAAAAAAAACAAGTTGATACAGTATATGAGAATATCAAATGTTTTAATGAAAATGATGCACGTCTCGAATTTGAAATCTCGGAATCAGAAGTATCTCAAGCTACCCATACCATCAAATTGCGCAAAGCGCTGGGGGCTGACGGAATTGAAGCTGAACATTTAAAATATGGCGGTGCTGCAGTTATGCATCAACTCTGCAAGCTCTTTAATGGTATCATGAAGGTTGGACAGATTCCTAAGGAATGGAAAAGAGGCATAGTAGTACCTATTTACAAGGGGAACAACAAGACAAAAAACTCTCCGGATAGCTACCGGCCGGTGTCCCTACTATCGTGTTTGTTAAAACTATTTGAAAAGATATTACACAATAGAAAATCAGAAAGTAGTCTCAGTAAAATCAAATTTCCAAACCCCCAACAACAAGCTAGGGTTTCAAAAGGGTCTGAGTTGCATTAAGGCAGGTTTTAATCTACAAGAAACAATTAGACGTTTCAATGATCATGGCAGCACAGTATTCGCTGCATTTTTAGATTTAAAAAAGCATACGATACAGCTTGGAGAAAAGGTCTTATGGTAAATTTACGAGAATTAGGTTTGAAGGGTAAAGTATGAGAAATTATAGACGACTGTCATTGTGACACTGAAAGCTTAGTAGCTGTTGATGGTCAAAGCTCCCAATGGTTCGAAATAAAACAGGGCGTAAGACAAGGGGGTGTACTGTCTGGTTTTTTACATTGTGTGTTTATTAATGATTTATTAAATTCATTATAGTGTGTAAACAAAAAGTTCGGTGTATAAAATGTTACATCCACAAACCCAGCCTTAGCTGACGATATAGCTTGCTTGAGTTTAAGTCCGAATGGATTACAAAAAGTGTTGAACATGGCATATAAGTATTCTTGTTTATGGCGCTTCTCATTTAATGAACAAAATTATGTATTGTTGTTTTTGGTAAAGGCAAACCCACAGCACAGCAAATTTGGAAATTAGGTGATGAAAACATTCCTTCAAGTGACACCTATACACATTTAGGAATCATTCAACATTGTCAATTTAAATCCAGTGTCCGGACAACTACATGTAATAGCTGCAACAAGGGCAGAAAAGCATACTTTGCGATACGTAATGATCTTTCAAGTAGCACTAACCCGTTAACTCATGTTAGTCTTTACAGGAACCTGTGTTACCTACTGTTTTATATGGATGTGAACTGTGGAACGATTTAAAACAAGCGGATTTATATCTCCTAAATAAATTCCAGCATTTTGTGATCAAAGATATACAGGATCTTAAGATTTCTATAAGATCAGATATGTGCGAAAGTATGCTTGGGATACACCCCTTATATCAGAAATAGACAAGCGAAAACTATTATTCTTTGGGAAACTTTGTGAGCTAGACGTCAATACACTAACAAAAAATATCTTCCTGACAAGATTATATGACGTCTTACAGAACAACAAGAAATACTTCTCTGGTTTTCTGAAGGATTTGTTGGAAATATTGATGAAATACAATTTAATACAGTACCTTCAGCAGTTTACTGAAAATGGAACTTTTCCCAAGAAAGTAAAGTGGAAAGTTATTGTCAAGAAGGCAATTCATCACTTCCAGACTGAGGCTTTGAAAATCCGCATGGAAGCAGACCCAGACTTCGGAATGTTCAGAACACTTCATAACAGCGTTGAACCTATCAAAATTTGGAAATTCAACTTTTCATTCGATGATGTTCCATACATAAAATTTCTCGCCAAGCTCTGGACCATTCCGCCATCCTCTGTTGTTAAAACCTTTATGTAAAGATGTGTATAGTAATCCATTCCAGCATGCTGTGCTGTGGTGTCCAGTCACTATCCATATCAGAAATGCTTTTTTTGACGACATAGTAGATAATTTTAACGTACATTTGTACGTAGAGCTCTCCCAGCTGAGTGATGATTTGTTATATGCATCGTTGCTGGGAGGGCTCGAACCAGCGTCTTTAACAGATGAAAATGAATTGAAGGAATTTATTCGTATAAGTTCAAAATTTGTGTGTAGTGCCACTGCCTATTATGGCACGGCTACTCAAAATGTGGAAAATGCCGACTTAGGCACGAATATGTAATTTTTTTTCTTTGTATATGTCCAACTTCTTTCTTTTATTACAACAAAGCGATGTAAAGCTGCAATTTATTTATAACATTCTATTGTTGGCAAGATGAAATCAAAGTAAACATCACTTTTTCGATTGAACGGCAGCCATTATTTAAAAAAGATATTGTTTTTAATTAAAAGATAATTTTTTTTAAATTAAAAAAAATCTCTATCACAAGTATACGAAGTATCTAAGAATGTTACGGTTTATGAAGGTTTAATGATTTCTCAAACGAGGTAAGTTATTGCAAACAAGTTAACGAAAATAGAATGCCCGCTGTCTCTTTTAAAGTCATCATCTCTTTTAAAATTCTATGGTCAATACAAGAACCCTTTATTTTGAAAAAGATGACACGTGCAATAAAAAGAGCTTCAAGAGAACAATTTATTACTTATATTACTTATATATTCCAGTTTTATCATGATAAAGTAGCATAAAGTATCGGATATCTATGGTATATATCACTTATTTGACTCTCATTCTGACGACTTCTTCACCATTCTAGAAGCCAATTCATTTTTTAAAAGAAATACTTGTTATGACATGTGAGATTATCTAGACGTAACAAGATAAGGCCATTACGTTTTTGTATATTATATGAGGATTATATTTGAAGGCTAACACATTTAGAGTCTAGTTTATTTTCAAATAAAATAATTACCTTTGCAAAACATCATATATATCTGTTGCAGTCTTAACAATACAAAACAGAAGATTTGTCACATCTCTTGTGAATAATCAGGAATAATTGTCTTGGTCAAGCACTCTTTTCAAAAGCAAAAAGAAAAATATATACAAGGCAAATTTTACTTCATATAGTCCTTTCAGGATAATCTCGTTCAATTACTTTATAGTTTATCAAGATTCATGTACTCCATTCTAGTTTTGATTTCTAAGTGTCCTATCTCTGTATAATGAGACGTTTCGACCTCTCTATATTCTGGTGATATAGCCGCGTGGATACCAGTATATTTGTTGTTGTCTTTTGTTGTTATGGCTAGTTCGTAATCAGAATTATTTTTGATATCTTTAGAGGACTGGCGTTTTTTTCCTTAGAAATACAACAAACAATACTGCTATCAACAATATCACAGACACAGATAACAATGAAACAGCGATCAGAGGCGCTGTTGTCCAGGTGTTCCCGTCTGTACAAAAAATTTCATTATATGACAGCTAGTATATTAACTGTAAATAACGCTTATAACCCGTATAATGAAACTCTTTCCACAAAATAAATTTCAATCACCTTGGATTTACAATTTATCACATAATTATACCTGTACTTGCACCAGAATTATCAACCGGAACCGCAACTTCTGTTTCGCAGAAAAATCCAGATCTGCCATCAACACATCCATTACATTGGCCTGTTGTAGGATCACAAAGTCTTCCCCTGCAGTATCCACTGCATGTCATATTACATTGTCGTCCATAGAAACGTTGATCACATACTAAAAAGAGTAGTACATACATATACATATATGTTAAATAAATGTTTGAAAAAACCTATTCCATCGCTATAAGCCTACTTAAAGCTTGGATATGTATTATATTTTTTTGTGTCCTTAAAGAACAGATGGAAATTTACAGCTAACATGTAACTGTAGATAATTACAAATTTTATTGTAAATGCGCAGTAACTAATGTATGATACAGTTGAAGAGGTTAAGCATACGTTTTCGCCTTAGAAATGATTTAACCTTACACAATTACATGAAGTAGCTTTCTACCCAATTTAAACAATTCAACGTGTGCAGCAATAATAGATAGTTTTTGATGGTTCCTTACCACATTTTCAAATATTCGAGATAGAAAAAAAATAAAAATCATTTATTTATTTATTGAACGATGTTTTATTCATTAAATTGATTTAATACCAGAAATGGGGTCATAAGTATCAAGTATCTATTTATGAGAACATAAAAAGGTATAACAATTAGTGTTACAAATTTCTTTCTTAATTTTTTTCCTGATAAGTAAAGTTAATTTGTTTACCCAGTGAAAAAGAGAAAAATAATATATGTGAATGTTAGTATTTTCATGTCACTAAGATCAAAGAAAGCGCCAAATATCGTTTAATATATTTTAATGTGTACGTATTGATTTTATTTTATATGATGTAATTTAAGTTAACACATTATTCGATAAAAAACTGCATGAATATTTGTCTAAGAGTGAGAAAATATTGAAGTGCAAAGGAAATGTGCTAGAAATAGGTACCTTTGGAAAAAATATTAAGTGAATCAATAATCAGCAAATTTAGAATTTGAACCTAATATCAGTGTTATTTTTATGAGAACAATTTCACAAAATGGTCCATCCATGTAATCAGGACACATTTAGCGATGCCTGTTGTTGGTTACATTGAAGAGCAATGCAGTGTTGGTTTCAAGTTAAGTTTAAATAACGGTATAGACCACAATATGTCTCTGCACAAACTGTAATAGATTTTTCTCTTAGCATTTAATTTTTAGAGTTACGTTTTTTTTATTTATTACTTTAAAAAAAACATGCCATAAATTACAGCACAATATAACAGGGGACGTCTCTTTACTTTCTTGGCTAAGACAATGGAAAATAATACATGGTAAATGTCCAAACATCATTCTCTAGTATTATGTTTCAAAAAACATCTCAAATACGAAATTCTCTAAAAACAGTAACCATGTATTTTAAATGTATGGAATGCGTTAAACAAACAAACAAGCAATGAAAGATTGAAATCCTTTGTACAGTAGCTTATGTTCTTTAAATATGTTTAAAAAATAAAATCAAAACATGGGGATAAGAGATAATTTTATCAGGTCATTATGCAAAGATAATTTTTAAAAGTGCGTTATTTCTTTAAATTGTGGAATTTTACTTGTTTATCCGATAAGGAAAGAAAGGAAAAACGTTACCTTTAACTTCGATTTCACATATATTAATGTATGAAAATTCGGATACATTTGGGTATATTGTTATATTTCTTGTATTGTAAACAGTGACATAGCGACCAGAAGTGACACAATCCAAATTGATGTTATTCTGTGGTATTTGTGTGACGTCATATTGATAACAGAGAGTTCCTGACCTCCAGTCTTCTGTATCTGATACATACACAGAGAATCCAGAGAGTGTGCTGCCTTCTGGAGAAAAATTAAAGAAATATGAATAATAATGTCTTATGGTGATTTGTCTACAGAAAGATCTTATCTACTACACGTATTCATATGATAGGATAAAAAATATTTAGTGCTCTACAATAAAAAAAAAAATATAAACCAACATCTTATGATGATTTGTCTTAAGAAAAGTTTTGGCCACGCCACATATTTAGATGATAAGATTAGAGAAATATATGCCCACATATCATTGCAGAGGTAAAAAAAAAATGAAATTTAAAAGACAATACCTATAATAAAAATATTTTTTCAACCGTTACTCAAACAACCTTACTTTGACATGTTAAAGCTACAGCTGATCCTGATGGACAGTCAGGTGATCCCTTTGTACATGTATTTATGTTAACTTCATTGCTTGCACAGTTCAAGATGTTGTAAAATGGAGCCGATGAGGAATCTCTAGCTATGTTATAAATTGGATTATCTCTAAAAAAGATCAAAAAATAGTTCATTCTTCATAAAGTAATATATAAAGAAAAAAGAAAGAAGATAAATGTAAGTGCTGAACAATATCTTAATTGGAATACGTACACTGTACTTCAATAACTATACATATTTGGGGGAAATTTATCTTTTATCTGTTATTGAAACTAAATGTTAAAAACAATAAGAGATAAATATTCTCATTTAATTTACATGTAAAGTTGTATGCCTAATACAAGGATTGGGGACTTTTATTTACGTAGTTTAAAAACAAATAATACATGTACAATGTGCCTATGTTTGGTTTTTTGTTTCTAAATTAGTTTGGCTTTTTTTATGATTGAGTTTTATTGGGTTTTTTCATTTCCATACCCTATGCCTTAATTTGAATCGGCAAGTCCTTTTCATTTTTTTGATTAAGGCTCTTTCCAAAACTGATCAATTAAATTAGATCAAATTTCATATAATGACATGGATATTAACTTTAATGAATATCAATCTATAGGATTCAGATCGTCTTATATTTATCCCTTTTCCTCGCATTATGCTATTTTCGACTATTTAGCAAAATTGATTTATTTGAAAATTTTGTTTTTTAGAATACTCTTTCCAGGAAGATTTCTTATGCATCTAAAGTCTGGTACAAATTAAAGAAATTGTGGTAATTTGTGTGAAATAAAATTAATATTTGGAATATGAATAAAAAGAAATGTACAAGTACATGCTAAAAAATATATTTCTCTTAATTATCATCATCAGGATAAACATTCAAATCTAATAAAAATCTATTGAATATTTATCCTTACGGTAGAAATCCCCAAGCCAAGCAAACGACCTGTGCATCCTTTTCATCAAATCTACTCGTACATATCCTTCTTAATTGATTGGCAACAAAAACTTGTCCATTTAAAGTAGGAAAGAGACCTGACTCAGCCGATCTTATTGCTGATGCATTGAGACCAACTGCAAGTGACAGACGTTAATTTTAAGACTTTAATATAAAAGATTCCAAAGTAAAGTAGAGCTTTTTAAAACAAAATTGAACAAAAAATGGCAAACTTTGCTATTTCTAATATGAAAAAGCATGAACCATTAATCATCCTAGATTTATTCCCACTCTGAATGAATCTTTCAATGACATTGATGCAAAGCTTGCAATTTAATGAACAACAAATATTCATGTAGCATCGATCATTGTATTATGTAATATATATGCCATGAAAGTAACATAACGTTATATATCTTAATGCTTACAACCCCCATGTAAGATTGTTATTGATGCTATATTTTTCTTTTCCCCGAGATCTACTGTTAACCACGCCTCCTCTTGATCGGACGCTGTCAGTGAACAGTCCAGTAGGTATGTACTCCTGTCTTCGTCAACGGCTTTACTTGGTGAAAAGTATCCATCGTTGTATCTAGTACTGACCGTAACAGTTTTCCTACTTGAAAGATTTTCTGATAAAAATTGTAAACATTATATAAAAATCAATTTGATTGGCTCCAAACCATTTTCTAACTCTTTAAAGATTCCGACACCTAAAGTGTGTTAAGAAAGTTCATATTTTTCTTTTACTTACGAAAAGAAATACAAAGAGAAGAAATTTACAATTTGTGACATTTCATTAATACAGAGTCCATTCTGGCTACTGATAAAGTTTGAACTACATTTTTATAAATCAATGGGGGGGGGGGGGGGGGGGGGGGGGGGGGTATTAAAAAAGATTATGTCTGTGCAGAAAAAAAAATCTGATTGACGTATATTTGTGACATATATTTAGCACAAAGATATGAACATCCTTTCAGATACTATGCAAATATTATCAAGTCAGTGAATATATAATTTAAAAATAACAAACCTATTCTTTTAAAAAGTGTTTTATCGTTCATGTACCTATGCTCATCAACTCGTTTGATGCAAGATAGGCTATGAAGGAACAAAAGTGAATTATCCTATATTTTAACCCAAAATGACCTGCATTTCTGTCTATCAAGTGCTTTAAAGATGTTATATATCTATGGGAAAAAAACATATAACTGCCTGCTCCAAATGAATTACTTAGAATCTAAAGCAAATTATTCTGATTTCATATCTTTTTGAAAATTCATATCAGCATTACTTTAAATTTTTTAGAAAATATTTCATCATGAAACGAATTTTTTAATACATGTACCTCTTACATTTAAGTCTTAAATTTTGGTCAGTTGAGATGCTGACATTATTATATAGATAACTGTTTGTTTAAAATAACTTACCGTATTGTTCAGCATTATCAACAAGTTCACATGTTATAAAGAATAAATTAAATATTTTGGACTCCATATCGGGAAAAAAGAGTGTAGTCATATAGAGGGGAAAAACTTCCGCATTTAATACAATTTCATATTTATCTCCTATGCTGCGTTTCATGATGTACAGTCAGTCTAGGATAAATTGTTTTCTTGACATTTGATCTTGATAGCAGGTGCAGCATATGATAAAGACTCAGTATTTAGAGAAAGTGTCATGAATCAACATGCGATATTCCGTTATCTTAGACATCAGACTTTTTTCTCTTGATTTTCAAGGGTTTTAAACCTGCATCACATGAGTTTAACAGCCATTTTGCATCTTTTCAATTGTAGGTTATCTGATAGCAATTTATGTTCGTTTCATTACAGGTTTAGCATTAATTAAGTATAATTAATTGATTATGTTTTAGTATTGCATATTTTGTATATAATTTTTATATATAAAATACTTTTTTATTGTTGTTGAACTAAAGTTCAGTATGCTTAGTACGTGTATATTATTTGTTAAACTCAATGCAAAAATCAATTTTAACAAAAATCTCGAAAAACAAGCATAAGCCCTGGAACTATCCTCATTTCCTACACTCAGCTTTACAATTTTATTTTTATACTAGTTTTGTAGCAAACGACTGATTGATTTTAATAATAAAGCCTGATGACTTTTACTTAAAGTTCTATGAGTTGTCCTCCAAATCCTGTACTCGAATAGTTTTCTATAAACCTACAGGATTGGGAGGACGACTTACAGTTATACTCTCTCTCTCTCTCTCTCTTGGTCTTGGTGTTTCCTGCATTTATTTATAATTAAATATTTTGAAATATTTTTAAATATAATTTTTATTTATATTTATTTTTTTTATTAATGTGTGTTTGTGAAGTGGGGAGATATAATAATATATTCTTATCGGGCCGGGAAAACAATTATTGTTAATTTTATCTTTTTTCATTCTGATTAAAATCATATTCACTCTATAATTCTGAGCGTGTAAAAGATCTGATATAATTTTCTTTATTTATTTATTTTAAATATCCAGTAAATATTTATTACAGACTTTTAATGTGTAACTATTATAAATGAAATCTGAATATATCACGTAAACAAAAGGTAACATGTAATTTATCAATGCGATATCATAATACACGTGTTCGGCAAACAGGTATACTACGATTGAGCAAAACTTAAAAAAAAACAACAAAAATGAATTTAAACTATATAACAGATGAATTTGATAGGTATTTTGTTAAGATGCTTTCGTCAGTTTCACTCGTACACCATTCGATACATAAGTTCAACACCTGTTTCTACCTCTTCTGTTTTTGTTTTCATTTAGAACAATAAATGCATACTGTGAAATCACTAATTTTCGTTGGGGTTTAATAAATAAAATCCCCACGAACCAAGATTTTTTCCTCAAACCAGGAAAATTTGACCCCACGAAAATATGTGATTTTACAGTAATAAACCCTGATAAGTAACTTTGAAATTCTCGGAACGGGAATTTTGAGATCGGAGAAATCATGGAAATCAATTATACATGTAATTCTACGTCGAATTGTACAGTTGAATTTTGGAAAATTTATCAATGATCTCCATTATGTCACTGTTTACATGTACAGTGTACATGTATCGATCGTCGCATAAACACCAATGATCGATCCACAATTCCATCACTGTATTGGAATATACAAGGGGCGGGGTTAACTGGCGGCGATATTAAAGCAGGGTCCGCTTCACGCATCAGTGCGTAGAGCGGTCCCAGAAAGCTACCACCGGGTTAGCTCTAGCGGACCCAAAGCTGACCCCGAGCGAACGCGGAGTGCACCCAAAGCGCACCAAGAGCGAACCCAAATTTCTGAAAGCGAACCCGATACAAACCCGTAGCGAACCCTGAGTCCGCTTCGTGTTCACTCAGGTTTAACATGTGTGTTTTGTTCGGTTGGTACTTTATATTACATTTTCCACATGTATTTAGTTACTTTGTTACATTTTAAAAAAAAAGTAATACATAGTAAGACAATGCTAAGATGACATTTTCAATTTCGGTATGTAAAATGCTTGAGTATATGTTTACATCTGGTACAGTACATGTATGCAATATCGAAAAAAAATTGCAAAAAGTAAAACAGAAAAAAAGTTTGAAAGAATTGACAAATACTATATAGAAATACGATTTCACAACGATGAAAAATCAATTGAATAATAACCTTTAAATTATAATTATAACCTTGAGCAAACCGTCACCTAAACAGAATTTCATATTTTTACCATCTGCACATTATATGACCCCATACACTCCCTCCCTCAACCTTGCCCACATGTTCCGAAGCCTATGTATTTTTTTAAATGTAGGTATGGTAAGCACATAAGATTATTTTTATGACAAAAATAATACTAATGATAAACCTTACTACAGATCTGTTTAGCATTATTATTTTTAAACATATAAGATTTCCACATTTAAGTAGTGATTCTACTTCTTGGGCAAACTACTGAGTACATGTATAACCTGATTTGGGTCAGTTATCGCTTTAAAAAAGCGTAAACTAACCCAGACCAGGCTACACTCGATAATTGGCCAAGAATTAGAGTCATTTCAAATAAATTAAATTTAAAAAGAAAACAACTACGGCCGCAAAATTAGGCTTCTTTTTATGGGTCAAATTAGCCGCTTTGTAATACAAGCGTAGTAAGGGAAGTGATGGGATGCTGGGGGAGGTAATAACTGATATATAGACCTCGCAGCCATGATGTTTGTTTACATGAGGTAAGATCTAGCTACTGTTTGAAGTTAAGGGTACATTTATGAAATCTGAAATTTCCAATGAATTCCGAGGAATGGAAATAAGGGGAATGCATTAATAAAAATGATTCAGCTGGTTGTCAAGGGGGTGTGTCTCCATACCAAACCAGATTATACAGAAGAATTTGCGTGCCTTTTTGGAAATCAACCAATGAGAGGCTACAATACAAACAAAATTAAATTATTAAGCATGACCAATTTATGTGCGAATGATAGAGTTAATGAAAGCAACATTTTCATATGTAACAGCAACCTTTTGACAACTTGGCCTAAATCTTCAACCTTAAAGTGCATTCATTTTTCAAGCTCGATATCTGCAAACTAAATTTTTCATGACAAGACAACTTAAAGAGCACAAGACGAATATGACCAATGTGCAGGAGATGCTCACTCGTCCATGGCACCTGATCCCATGGATGTTTTGTAAGTCCGTAATTTTTTTTTCTCTTATTTTGTAATTGAGCTCTGTCACATTAAAATCCCCATAATATTATTTTGTTACAGTATTTTAATATTATGTAAATATCCCGTGTGGAACCCCTTCGTTTTAGTCAGTTTATCATTGTAAATATCCTTTACTGAACCTCAATTCACTGGACCTTTAAACCCGCCAGTCCGTGCAAGATAGTTTGGACACGGCAGTCCAGAGAGGAGGACGCTTTTACCCCTCTCTCATTCATGTAGATATCTGATATGTTTTGTAATAAGAAATTATAATTACACCGAGTACCAGTATTGCTTGCAGGGCTTCCTCTGTATTTCCTGTATGTTATGGTCCAGCTTTTCTGAGGTAAGGTTTATGTTTATAATTTTTTATCTTTATTATTTTCATTTTGCGTACATTTGTCCTAAAACACCCAGTAACCACATTTCTCATCATTTTAAGCATGTATGTTTCGTTTATAATTGTATCTATGTATAGTAACACGTATTTGAATATTTCTAAACTATGGTGTACAATTTCCTTCATGAAAGTTTGTCCGTGTAGTAGCAATTCGCAATATTGCATTTGTATGCATAGTTTAAACAACTCGTTTGTGTAATAAGTCTTATCTAAGACGTGTACATTATCCACAAGTTTGATAATGAGTGAAGTATGTATTTGTGTCAAGCCACAAGCGCTTATCAATAAAACTTGTATATGTATGTTGAAGCAGGTTCCATCTATCCATGGTATAAGTCTACGTAGAGACGGTGTGGAAAGGCCACCCAGTGCCTTGTAGTGAGTCAGCCCGTTCCGAGTGGAGTGGTGCGTAAAAGGGACACAACCCTTGGGCCTTAGAGTTCCTCTGGCCAGTAGTGTGGAAGGCGGCAGCACGACGCAATAGGACAAGCAACAAAGGACTTTGTTGAATTTGTACATTTATTGTTATTAAATATGTAAATTATCTTTTAAAAAAGCATTTGAGTTATATTTAAATTTAGTGAAGAAAAAAGAAATAGTAAATCCGCTCGACAATCTGTGACAAATTGGTGTCAGAAGTGGGATAAGATTCCCTCAGAACATTAATTTTTGTTTTATGTAACAACCATCCAAAGTTTTCAAAAATATTTTGTATAATTTTGTAAAGTTTAAAAAAAACTGACATTTTTCTCTTCTTGTTGAAAAAATTTTCTCTGCTTGGTCAATGTTTTCTACATGCTGTTTTATTTTGTATTTTCCCATTTTCTGTTGTGTTTGTTCTATGTTGTAGAGAATCAGCCGGATTCTGGTTGTTTGGGACCTCGGAAAAGTGCTAACAGGAGTTGGACCATTCTGGTAAAGACAGAGTAAGCAATGATGCAAGTCGCGTAGCTGGATGTAAAGAATATCGCAATGCGGTTAGAAAGTGCATATTAGTTTTTGCTGGTTTTAAGGTAGTTAGAGGTGAAGTGAGGTTCGAATCAAAATCTGTTCCGTCACATGTGCTAGTCAATTCTGATGATTTAAACGAGTTGAAATTATTTGGGGAGAGTTTAGGTCTTAAAGATGAAGATCTCACAAATTTTATTAAAGAACAACAAGCTTTACGGACAGATGAGAGACAAGCACAGAGAGAGTTAGATAAGATAAAGATAAATTCTCAGACTGAGGTTGAAAAAGAGAGACTAAGTTTTGAGTTAGAGAGAGAGAAAATGAAAAATGACATTGAGAAAATGAAACTAGAACAAAAGCCTATTTTCTCAGACGAGTCAAAGTTTACAGTTGGTCATGTTTTGCCCAAAACCCCCAAACTCCCTTTCTTTGATGATTCTCATGATGAGATGGATAGTTTTCTCCTTAGGTTTGAACGATATGCTGAGGCTCAGCACTGGGATCATTCAAACTGGGCTATAAATCTTAGTGCATTATTAAAGGGGAAGGCTTTAGAGGTGTATGCGTTAATGCCAAAAACTCATGCCCTTGATTACAATACTCTTAAGACAGCTTTATTGAAACGGTTTGAATTGACCGATGATGGTTTTAAAAAGAAGTTTAGATCATGTAGGCCAGATCAGTGTGAAACCTTTTCTCAATTTGCTGTCCGATTGAGTAGTTTCTTTGAAAGGTGGGTTGAAATGGCAAAGGCACCCAAAACATATCAAGGTTTGTATGATCGTATGTTGCGAGATCAATTTCTGCATGTATGTAGTCAAGATTTAAGATTGTTTTTAAAGGAAAGAATACCCGACAGTCTAATGAATATGGCAAACTTAGCTGACCAGTACAAAGATGCCCGCGACTTAAGTGCGCTACAAGCTGTAGGTAAGGGTAAAATTTCTTTGTCAAAAAAGGTCGATCAGGTAAAGAAAGTAGATGCTGGTGAGAACAAGAGTTCGTCTTTTGATAAGAAAAGATTCATACCTAAGTCAGAACGTAAGTGTTTTAAATGTCACAAAGTTGGACATATTGCATCAGAGTGTAGGTCCAAAACAACGTTAAACAATGTGTCACATGCTGTACAGGATGTTGTATCTTCTGAGCAAAAGGTATGTTTTGTTAGCACAATGCCTTCAGACTCTGTTGTAGAATCCACTGCATCTTCCTTTCCAACAACTACGTCATTTTCGTCTTGCCAAAGTAACTTAGCTTCTAGTATGCCGATATCTGCAGGTTATGTTAACAATGTACCAGTGACAGTCTTGAGAGATACTGGCTGCAGTGGTATTGTAATAAGGAGGAGCAAAATACAAGATGAAGACCTAGTACAAGGTAAGAAACAGACTTGTGTTCTAGCAGATGGCTCCAAAATAACTGTTCCGATCGCAGAGGTTTCCATTAACACTCCCTTCCTGAAAGGACAATATGAGGTATGGTGCATGGAGAATCCTGTATACGATCTGATAGTTGGTAATGTCCCAGATGCCAAGCCAGCGACTCAACCAGATCCAGATTGGCAGGTAAATGCTGTTGAGACCCGGCAACACAAACGTAACAAGAGCAAACCATACGCTCAGCTTAAAGTACCAGCCATCATATCTAAGGATCTTGATCCATTGAAAATTAGAAATGCACAAGAGCAGGATGTTTCTCTGAAAAAGGTACCTGAATATGTTGAGAACCACGTGACTCAAATGAAGAAAAATGGTAAGGTGAGTCGGTTTAAGAAAAATGAACTTATGTTTAGACAATACACTATTCGTACTGGAGGACAAGACAAGGTGTATACTCAGTTGGTTGTTCCTGCAAAGTTTCGGGACCAGGTAATGAAACTAGCGCATGACTCTTTGTTAGCAGGTCACTTGGGGACACAGCGGACCTTAGCAAGAGTTACCTCAGAATTCTTCTGGCCAGGGATGCATAGTGAGGTGCGGCGTTATTGCCAGTCGTGTGACATATGTCAACGCACAGTTCACAAAGGTAAGGTACAGAAAGTGCCATTGGAGCGAATGCCACTCATAGATGAGCCCTTCCAAAGAGTTGCCGTTGATCTTGTTGGACCACTTTACCCAACCACGGACAAAGGTAACCGTTATATTTTGACTCTGGTGGATTATGCTACTCGCTATCCAGAAGCTATTGCTTTGCCTAACATCGAGACAGAGAGAGTTGCAGAGGCCCTGATGGAGATGTTCTCGAGAATCGGTGTGCCCCGTGAGATGTTGACAAATATGGGAAGCCAATTTACTTCTTCTCTAATGTCAGAGGTGAGTCGACTTATTTCTCTTCGACTATGGACCTCGACACCATATCATCCGAGCTGTAATGGGTTGGTAGAACGTTTCAACGGAACTCTGAAACAAATGTTGAAGCGACTTTGTTCTGAAAAACCTAAATATTGGGACAAGTACCTGAGTGCAGTTCTGTTCGCCTATAGAGAAGTTCCACAGGAGAGTCTTGGATTTTCTCCGTTCGAGCTTGTATATGGCCGATCAGTTCGTGGACCAATTTCGATCTTGAAAGAGTTATGGACCAAGGATATTGCAGATCCCAATGTGAAGACTACTTATCAATATGTCCTGGATCTCAAAGACAGACTTCAGTCTATGGCAGATTTAGCCAAGGAAAGTTAAGAAAAGTCATCTACCAGGTATAAGAAACACTATGACAAGAAAACAAGGCATAGAAGTCTAAAGGTAGGAGAGAGAGCATTAGTTTTATTGCCAACTGATAACAATAAGTTATTGCTTCAGTGGAAAGGACCTTTTGTGGTAACTAAAAGGGTAAACAGAGTAGATTACCAGTTGGATGTTCAAGGTAAGACCAAAACGTTCCACATGAATCTATTAAAGAGGTATGTTGAGAGACCTACTACAGACAAGGTTTCAATGACATGTGATGCAGGTGTACTTGGTTTGGTTAACGCATCGGTGGTTGATTGTGTAGATGATGAAAACCAAGAAGGCCAGCTAGACGAGTATCCTCAATCAAAGGTTAGTGGAAGTAATGTAAACATAAACCCTTCATTATCAACAGAGAACAGGGATAAGTTGTTGAAATTGTTGGGTCAGTACAATGATGTTTTCCAAGACAAGCAAGGTCTTACAAATGTCCTTGAACACGACATAAGGATGGTAAGTTCAAAACCCATTCATGTAAAAAGTCGTCAGATACCATATACTATGGAGGAGATAGTCAACAAGGAGGTAAGGGACATGTTGAGTATGAATATTATTGAACCCTCCGAATCTCCATATTGTTCACCAATCGTAATAGTGCCAAAGAAAGATGGAACAAATAGGTTTTGCATAGATTTTCGTCTGTTGAACAATCAAACCATATTTGATTCTGAACCAATGCCTGACACTGACGAAATGTTTTCCAAACTTGCAGGTCATAAATTCTTTTCAAAGATTGATCTCTCAAAAGGTTATTGGCAGGTGAAACTAACAGATGAATCAAAACCAAAAACAGCTTTCAAAACGGGGAAAGGTTTGTTTCAGTTTAGGGTAATGCCCTTCGGGTTGGTAACGGCTCCCGCCACTTTCTCAAGGTTGATGCGCAAGGTCTTGCATGGTATGGAGAATGAAGACAATTTTATAGACGATATTTTGGTCTACACAAGGTCATTAGAGCATCATTTTGTTGTTTTGAATGAGCTTTTTCAGCGATTACGCCAGGCAGGTTTGACAGCCAAGCCTAGTAAATGTTCATTGGCTTACTCAAACATAGACTGTCTTGGATTTATGGTCGGTAACGAGCAGTTGAAACCAGACTTAGACAAGGTTGATGCAATACGTAATACACCTGTCCCGCTTACAAAAAAGCAATTAAGGTCATTTCTTGGACTAATCGGTTTTTACCGTAAATTTGTACCAAACTTTGCTCAGATTGCGTCACCTCTCACTGATTTGATTAGAAAAGGTTCTCCTACTAAGCTTCTTTGGGAAGAGTCTCATGATTTAGCGTTTCAGACGTTGAAGAGTTCACTAACAAAGTGACCTATTCTAAAACTTCCCAACATCAATGATACATTCATATTACAGACAGATGCTTCAGATAGAGGTCTGGGAGCAGTCCTCTTACAATGGGAACTAGATCAAAAACTACTAATTACATATGCTAGTAGGAAGCTAAAAGAGAGTGAGTGCAAGTATGCTACAGTTGAGAAAGAGTGCCTAGCAATAGTGTGGGGTATTCAAAAATTCCAAAACTATCTGTATGGGCAAGAGTTCGTGTTAGAAACGGACCACAGTCCCCTTGTTTATCTGAACAAGTCTAAGGTAACGAACCCAAGACTCATGAGGTGGGCACTTAGCCTAAAACCTTACAGATTCAGAATTCAGGCCATTAAGGGCAAAGACAATGTTGGTGCTGACTACTTAAGTCGTTTGTAAATACAGTGTATGTTGTTTTCAATCAATAGTGTTTTATCAATCCAGTGTTCTTTTCGTGCATTTTAATGTGTATTTAAAGTACTACGTACTTCTCCGAAAAGGGAGGTAACTGTCACATTAAAATCCCCATAATATTATTTTGTTACAGTATTTTAATATTATGTAAATATCCCGTGTGGAACCCCTTCGTTTTAGTCAGTTTATCATTGTAAATATCCTTTACTGAACCTCAATTCACTGGATCTTTAAACGCGCCAGTCCGTGCAAGATAGTTTGGACACGGCAGTCCAGAGAGGAGGACGCTTTTACCCCTCTCTCATTCATGTAGATATCTGATATGTTTTGTAATAAGAAATTATAATTACACCGAGTACCAGTATTGCTTGCAGGGCTTCCTCTGTATTTCCTGTATGTTATGGTCCAGCTTTTCTGAGGTAAGATTTATGTTTATAATTTTTTATCTTTATTATTTTCATTTTGCGTACATTTGTCCTAAAACATCCAGTAACCACATTTCTCATCATTTTAAGCATGTATGTTTCGTTTATAATTGTATCTATGTATAGTAACACGTATTTGAATATTTCTAAACTATGGTGTACAATTTCCTTCATGAAAGTTTGTCCGTGTAGTAGCAATTCGCAATATTGCATTTGTGTAAGAGTTGTATGCATAGTTTAAACAACTCGTTTGTGTAATAAGTCTTATCTAAGACGTGTACATTATCCACAAGTTTGATAATGAGTGAAGTATGTATTTGTGTCAAGCCACAAGCGCTTATCAATAAAACTTGTATATGTATGTTGGAGCAGGTTCCATCTATCCATGGTATAAGTCTACGTAGAGACGGTGTGGAAAGGCCACCCAGTGCCTTGTAGTGAGTCAGCCCGTTCCGAGTGGAGTGGTGCGTAAAAGGGAAACAACCCTTGGGCCTTAGAGTTCCTCTGGCCAGTAGTGTGGAAGGCGGCAGCACGACGCAATAGGACAAGCAACAAAAGACTTTGTTGAATTTGTACATTTATTGTTATTAAATATGTAAATTATCTTTTAAAAAAGCATTTGAGTTATATTTAAATTTAGTGAAGTAAAAAGAAATAGTAAATCCGCTCGACAATCTGTGACAAGCTCGAATACTGTTTGTTATCTCCAAATATTTTGTTTTATTTTGGATTACAAGAATAAAACAATTAAAGTATCGAACAAGAATTGTTTCATGAATTGTATACTAGTATTTCTTCTGATGTACGTTTATTCATAGATTGTCTCATTGCACGTGTCACATCAATGTAATTGCTGTATTTATCTTGTTTGTCAACTCAAGATCACACAATTTTGAAAATATAAATGCAATCGTCACCCATTGTGATACATGTATTTATTTTTGATTTTTTTAAGTTATTCTTACTTTTTTCAGTTCTAAATGAGTGTAGTTTGGCGTTTGTCTTTAAATGTACCACCTTCATATTTACGAGGGTTGTACGTAAAGTTCGTGCACACGATAAAAATTTAATAAAAATGTGTCATTGATATTTATCGTTGGCATATTTCTTATACTTTATTAAATATGAATTGAAAAATGTAAAATTTTATTCAATTTTAAATGTTTAATTACAATTATGGCTTCATAATTATACTTGGAATGGAGTCCCGGAGCACCGCAAAGTTTTAATCAAGAAATTGTTTATTTTATTACTTTATAAATTTCATTTGTATTTTATAAAATTCTGGAGAAATCTGGAAGAATTTTACATTATGAGTTGACAGGAATAATCAGGTCAAATCTGCAAAATGTCAATGTTCGAAGTTTCAAAATGGCTGAGCAATCAAAGTTAGAACATATTAAGACAGGGTCGGAATCGTTTTCGGAATAGGTGAAGTAGTGAGCAGTGATAAAATTCTGCCTAGACATCGGATAAACAGCTACAGAGACCAATACATTCTGAAAACAATTGGGAAACATCCTTAAAGATGTCGCCCACTAGTATGTAAGTTGCATATAATATTTTCGGACGGAATGAACAGTTTACAGAAATACATTCGTGAAGGAAAAGCATAATTCCGATATTGCAGTGCTGTAAAAAATGAATTTCGTAACGTGATCATGACATTTATTTCCGTAAATAAACTCATCTTAGCACGGACAGCTGTAATGATTGCAGAATTTGAGACAGACGTAGTTAAATATTATTTTATGCATGAAACCTGAACATTTTGTGCACACTTTTCTGTCTGTTTAAAACGACATAAGAAATGTATTGAGTTAAACGGTGACTTTGTCGAGAAAAGTTACATTTGCTTGTAAATAGCTTCTGACGTCGGGTAGCGTCAATAACTTTAATTCGTTTTAGTGCGCCGGGTATGTGTGTGTCTTTTTGTATCTGATAAAATATAAATATTTGTGCTTTGTTTTTGTTGAAAACTTGCAGATTTATAAAATGAAACATGAATTTTAAAAGAATAATAGTTTCATATATTCTGTCAATGTTTGTCAGTAATTATTTATGGTGTCCACGAACTTTACGAACAACCCTCGTTAGTAACAAAATCTGGTTCCCTGAAATTCTGTCACATTTTTTCACAGCATTCCATTAACATTTCTGAACTTGATTGGAAGTGTCTGGTAAATGTGACGTATTATTTTTAGCAATAGTCCAATCAAATTTTGAAATGTGATTGTTAGTACACTGATATTCTCCTATATTATTTCTGTTTCCAGGGGAACTCATCTTTTGGAATATAATTTATGGTGTCCTGTGATGCGAAATAGGGCTTCAAAATTTCTGTTTCAGTGTTTTTAGTTTTGGTTCGAATGGGAGTCGAAACGTTTGTCTGATAACCATAGTCCTTTGATCTCTTACATTTTTGGTAATCGCCCACTCACATGTTCTCTTCGCACCTTACAGTAGATATAATCTACTTCGCACCTTATCCCATCTCATGATGATCTTCCGTGTTACGGGTGTTGTCTTCATTTTTTAAAATATCTTTGCTTGATTTCTTTCAAGTTGTTTATTTTTTTTCCTCTCTGATATTTCATTTTTTTAAATAAAAACTATTATTTGGGATTTTTTTTTTGTAATTTATGCTTCTCAAACAAAATAGATATGAAAGGAATCACCCAATTTATAGTAAATGTTTGTAAATATGTTAAGTTATCATTTATGAATACCTTACGCATTTATAATCTGTTTTGTAGAGGGACTGTGTGCATTTTGTGGTTAATTTCCTTAACATTAGAGGAGATGCAAATGATAAAGTTTTGACGCATTACTAACTCTGAATTACAGGGAAGAAATAAGGAAAAAATTTGATTTTTACACACCTTTTTAATTTTCTCTTTCATCTTAAGTCATGTACCATGAGATTGTTTCTTTATTATCTATACTCGTGGGAAATACCCGCATTTTCACAATATTTCCTCATACAGAGAAAAGTTTAAAACTTTTTGACTAACAGAGTTCTGTAAAACACTATGAGGAAATCAACGGGATAAAGACATGCACAAATATGAGGGTTGTGAACATGGCATTTAAAACAATTGATAAAAATGAAAAATAAAAAATGACATAATTCCTTCAAAATTATCGAAGCGGACGAAATGCAAATTTGATCTTTAGTTGCTTAAAATACAGTCATATCCTTGAAGTTAAGTTCATTATCTGAAAACCATTTTAGAAAAAAGTGCATAAAGCCAAGTCAGATAGACTGAGAGACAGACAGACAGAGGAATTTGATGTTTTAAAAGTTTAAGTCTAAGCACACTTTCTAGTATAATTAATAAAATTAGATTTGTAACAATTTCTAATTATAAAAACTTAAGAAAATGTTTCACAAATAATATGAATGTTTTTAAGTTTCCTGTTCTTATTTGACGCAAATAAATGTATATAAATGATCGCATTAGAAAAGAAAATAATTAATATGAGCTTTTCCTTTTTAAAAGAAAATCTATTCTATATGGTACACACAGAAAGTCTACAAACCCATGGCTAATATGATTTTTTAAGTCAAAATGCAAACAGTTGAAAATTATCTCATACAATCCCTTTTGGCATTACAGGCTGTGTATTTATTCAGTATGCTTACATGCATTCATGGAATTTTTGTTTAAATAATTAAGGATATGTTTTATACCAAATAATTTATACTAAAGAAAAAAAATTATGAATAGTCATACATCATTACATTTAAAAACATGGTTGGTTGTGTTGTATATTAACAAGTAAACATAGTGTATTGCAAATTATTTAATCAACCAAGATTAATGTACTCTGTTCTGGATTTGCCGTCAGTATTATTAATTTCCATATAGTGAGACGCTTCGATTCCTGTATTATAACCAGGGTTTGGATCGTGAAAATGAACGTACTCGGACTTGTCTTCTTTTCTGGCCATAGAAGTTTCGTAGACTGGATCTGAATTGCTGGAATGAGACGGTCGACATTTTTTTCGTAGGAAACAGAGAACAAGTGTTGCTATCAATAATATTATGACCACAGAGAGCAATGCCACTGCCAGAAGGAACATGCTTTTCGAAATGATTGTGTCTGAAAAAAATAAAGAAAATTTATGACTGGTATATGAATGATTTCTGATTAAAAAATGAAACTTTTACAATCATGATACTGTAAATCATTTTTTATTCGCGAGGACTTTATTTTCACGTAATTACGCGAGACAGTGTACTCGCGAAAATTTTATTCACGCGAATAATAGAACTCCTAAATTTTGTCTGTCTCATAAAGAGTCTATGACTATCTCGCGAAAATAAGGTGTCGCGAAAATTAAGAAAATTAAGTGATCTTTAGTAGTTACGATTATCGAACACTGTTCTGAGAAGCATCAAACACTTTTGGGCATTTTTATGCCAGTAATGAATGTCAATAAACGGTTTAAGTAACTCTATGAAGTTCTTTTTGTTCCTAAAGACCATACTCAGTAATTCAGATACATTGTATGTTTAAAGAAAAAGTATAACAACAAAGGATTTTTATTCTAAAAATATAAGAATTTGAGATATACACTAGAGGTTAACCTACAATTGCTATTAAGTTTTCCAGAAATAGTGTCATACATGAATTGAAATATTAACCGAAAGGACTATAAGCTTTAAAAACAATAAGCTTATCTGAATTACGTTGACTGAACTATGCTTAATTATTTACTGCAATTTTTGTAAATAGTAATTTTAACATGCAGAAATTATTTTTTTGCAAAGGAACCCGTCATTCAGTTCACACTTTTATTCAGATGTATTGTATTTTGAAAATAATAGCATTATTTATTTTGTAATATAAAAAAAATTAGTACCATTCTTTAAACTCTGCCAATATTGCTCAGGAAAAAAATCTTTTTCTAATTTGTTCAAAATTAATGCCAAACACAAGTATATTCTTGGTTTTCCTCTATGAAAACATGTATATGCTTACATGTAAAATTTTGTAAAAAAAAAAAACAAATGCACTTATAATCAATTTCTCAAATTATTCTTTTAATGACGTTATAATGGAATTTGAATTTCTATGCCTATTTTTCATTTTTTTATGCGTCCACACATATACGCATTTAGAAAAAAAAATAAATCAATTTAAAAAGGTAATTAAAAGTCTTTCACAGCACAATGCTGATTTGGATACATGTATCTGTATTAAATATTGCAAAGAATAAAAAACTTGAAAAACTTTTCAACATAGCAAAATACAACTTAAGGTATGTAGCACAGCCATAAAATTGATTCAAGGATAGTTAAATATGTATATAACTAATTTTCAATTAAAATGACATAAGCATTTTATCCCAAAAATATAAACAAAAACTTGTAAATATAATAGAAAAATCAACGATGTAGTATCGAAAGTTTTGTCTCAATATTTATCCTTCAAAGTTATTTTTATACCTGACGTGGGAGTTTCATTCTGACAAAATTCTCCAGTTTTGCCTTCATTACATCTGATACAGTATCCTGTTTCAGGGTTACATCTATTATCTCTGCAGTCGTTGCTACAAGACTGATTACAGATAACTCCATAGAAGGTCAAGGCACATGCTGTAGTAAAACAATTAAATATAGTGACCTTTGGTTAATTAGCAAGAGTGTTCAGGGTTATCCATAAAAGAATATTAAATCTCTTTATATACAGATCTAAGTCTTCAACATGTATATTATATCTACTCACAATGTGTTTTTGTATACTCAGGATTCCGACACTTAGCTCCAATCCAGCCATCCTTACATCCTCCATCACATGACCCACTCACGTGATCACATGATATATAAGCCAAACAATGTTGACTACAATGTTCCCTACACATCAGGCCGAAATGTCCATGTTCACATTCTGCAAAGTTTTACAACTATTGCTTCTCATTTTTTAAAATAAGCGTCAAAAATATATGAGAAATAAAAAAAAATGAGAATAAAAGACATTTAGCGTAATTTGAATAACCAACATTTTATTTACCTAATATATTTTATATTATTATAACAGTAACTTGATCCAAAGAGTCGCATTGTCGACTTGCCGGGTACAGATCTTCGATAAAACGAAAAGCAAAGCGTCAAATAGTACGCATGTCAAGAACAAGTGATTCTGCTCTTCGGATACGACCTCCCCTGAACACTAGGTGGCTTTATATGAAAAAATACTTAATGGAGTTTCTTCTTCAAAAAAAATTAATTCTGAAATGATTATACATGTTGGCTAGTAGTGCAGAATTGGTTAAGAGAAATCCCATATCATTCATGTAAATGATAAATGCACTACTACAGAAAAAGGGATGTAGATGTTAAAAAATACTAAATAATATCTTATGAATTTTGGTTTATACATTGTATAAAATTTAAGCAAAGTAGAAGTTTAACGCGACTCAGGAATAAAATGCTTTTTTCTATATACAAGTTTTTGAGTAATATCCTTTATCATCCTCTTAAAATTCACTGAATGATTATTGAAAAATTATTGAATGAGTAAAAAAGCCCATGAGGATCATTCGAGATTCGTGATTCGAAATACAAGATTCGAAATTCAAGATTCAAAATTTGAGTTTCGAGATTCATGATCCAAAATAACCAATCAAAAGGCTGTTTGAGATTAAATTACTCCCCTTTATTAATTTTTACTATTAAGAAATCGTTGAGTATTTTAATACCGAGGAGGTCCTTTGATTAAATTACAACACAAGAAAAAGTGTTATATATCATTAAACGAAATTTAAAGAAATATTGGATTTTGGTCTGCAAGATAAGCTTAATTAATTTATAATAGCTTCTTAAATGTCATGAGAGATGTATATAAAGAATATATATATTTCATGTTATCTACTTTGGATTCAGAGTTGTTGACATAGTAGTAACTTAGATTAACAGTACGTGCATCCCCCCTTTTTTCCAAACATAATTTTTTTAATGTTATGTTCATCGAAAAGTCGGTTGCCAAGCCCCCACCCCCCTTTTTTGTACAGTGGTGCAGTATTGTCAAAGAAGTTTAAGTAGTAGTGTATTAAAAGAAATAAGGTACTAAATGAAGTTCGCCCCCCCCCCCCCCTCCCTTTCACGCCCCGAAATAGGATTTTCGGGTTTGGACAAATTTTTTCTGTCAGTTTTTATTTTCAGGTTTGAAATAATATTTTTATCTGCCCCCCCCCCATCTTCCCCCACGCGACTTTCAAAATCGATGCTTCGTCTCCGTAATAATTATTACAAGTACTAAGGGTTTCAAGGTGGATAGTGTTTGTGATACGGCATTAGAAAGTGTCCAGTGACCAAGTTTATGAAACCAATAGTCAGCTCATTAAATATGGATGGCTGAAACATGCATGCTTAATAATTAAAGATAATGACCCATTGGGAATACTAAATTTTAAAAGAATCATTGTTATTCCCCCTATCCCCACCCCAACCTCGAAAAATAGGGGTTATCATGGTAACTGGAAGTTATTTTTGAATGGACATAAGCATAAAGTTACTGTTTTCTATACTATATTATATCGGAAAATATTACGGGAATGGCCAAGTGGGAGGGGGGGGGGCAAATCAACATGCTTATCAACATTCTTTTTCAATCTTGCGATGCATGGATACAATAAATATATATTCGACAACTATTTAAAAGAAAACCGCTCGGGTCTCGCAAGATACATACCCAATCATTACACAAGTTCATACATCTTCAAGATCATCGAGTTCTTAATCTTTATTTTCATGTAGATTTTTGTAAAATTTTCTAACTTCTTCCAAGATCTCTTATTGTTAGTTTACATATTTGCCATAATTATTAATCAAGTTGTTGATATTCTTATGTACGTTATTTCGTTTTTCTAGCCTAGGGCACAAAATATTTTGTAGGTTTCCTAAAAGAGGATATACATAAAAATTTAGTTTAAAATTTAGTTTTAGTTTAATTACTTCTCTTGGTCTAAGGCTTTGATAACTTGAATTAATTAAAAATCATAGATACAATACAGACTGGAATTTATTTTATTTTACATCAAATAGTAGATGAGTCTAACTAAGCTGCAGAACTGCGGCGTTATTGTTTAATATTTTAGTCTCTGATCATAGTGTATGGTCAAAGAATCAAATATACCAGTAAAACCATAATGCTCATTTCATGGGGGGGGGGGGGGGGAACCCATACATTTTCAGTTTTCAACTACCAAAAATTTCTTGACAACCAAAAACAAAGCAAAAAAGTCATCAGATGTTTTTATTGAGGGGGCACAAGCATATATTAGTTATGATTTCTATAGTATTTTAAATATCGGTAAAATAGGGGGGGGGGGGGGCACAATGTACAAAAATGTATCCCAATTAGTATTTCATATAAATAATAATTTTCTCCCTCGTCAATGTTCCTATTAAAAAAAAAGTCGACCTAAGAGTTCCGCAATTCAACAATAAGACCATATAATGTTTTATATACGTATCTATTGTTTTGTTTAATGAGGACAAATAAGACTTTATATATATTTTCCAAAATGTAACATAAAATTCCTATTTATTTCGTTGTAATACATATATCTTTTTTTTGCATTTTCTTTTAAGCAAATGACCAATTTAATATGAATATATGCAACGATTTCTTGATAGTAAAACATAATAAAGGGGAGTAATCAAAGTTAAACCTGCCTTTTGATTTGTTTATTTGAATCTCGAATTTCGAATCTCGTATTTCGAATCTCGAATCTCGAATGAGCCTTCTGGGCTTTCGTAAATGAGGGAAATGTCGAAATGGTAAATAAAAAAAAAACACTGAAAGGAACTGATGTGTTTTCGCTTCGAAATGGAGAAATTGCTAAAAGACAGTTTTGATGTTTTAATCAGACATACAGAGGAAAGAATGTAAATAAGAAAACTGTTTATAAATTGTTTCACATTTTTTGACGGATTATGGTTCATTGAAGGATCAGCAGAGGACAGTAAGACAGGAAAAAGAAGGTCGTTCGATAAAGTTCAAAAGTGTTGGACGTCGTCAAATAATGCCTAGGTCACATTTCCCGGCCGGTAGCCGTAGACCGGTGGTAATCGGTGGTAATCCGTGGTGTGAACGATGCCCCAACATCGGTCCACATCGGTCTAGTAGTCCTAAAAGTATCAGTCGCTTTATCCAGCGATGGGCATACGATGGGCAACCAATGCGTTTTATGATAAAAATGGCGTGGTTGCCGGCCGGACTTACAAAGGCCCAGCGATGCATTGCTAATCATAAAACGATGTTCCAGGATAATCGGCCGATGTATATTACATCGTTCATACATTGATGAACATCGTTCGTACATCGGTCGACTACGGGCCAATGTTTGGTCGAACATCGACCGATTATCTGTTGAACACCACTAAACTCTCCGATGACCTCAGATTCAACGGATATTGGACGATGCTCGGCCATACATCGGTCGATCCTTGAAAGATGTGTTAATGATGGGTTGCCGATGAAGAGCGATGTGAGGCATCGTTGGAGACATCGCTGAATTTTAACTACGAATTATTTCCTACCTATGACCCTACCGATTCGCAAAAAAGCCTCAGTCACCGTCCGATCACTAGTGGTACCCGGCCAGCAACCACGCCATTTTCATCAAAAAACGCATCGGTTTCTCATCGTATACCCCATCGCTGGATAATGTGACTTATACTTAAGATAGACTTGTCACGGTTAGAGTGATATGAGAAACTTTAAGTTTGTCTTATAGTTCAGTTCAAATAATTCTGACACAGGACTAAAGTTTATATAGAATGAGTGTACAACGGGTGCCAAGAATTCCTGATAAATGAAATATGTGAATTGGTTAGTGAATCTAGTTTTTTTCAATGAAACGAAGGGAAAGTGGTTTGAGTGAATGACGATGTGTATCCGTTATACTTACATATGACGTTATTTAGGTGCTGTTACTAGCATAATTGCACTTTGCATATAATTCGATATTTTGAAAAGTATCAATCAATTTCATTTTAATTTTTCAGGACTGATTCGAAATAAATATAGATTTAATCATAATTAATTATGTTGATTTACGTTGACTAGTATAAATTTTATCGAAGTTGTGACATTACTTTTAGATCAACCCTCGTACTTATATTTAAACTTCTTTTCCGCTCTTAAAAACCTGGAAATGTTTATAGTTCAAGAATTTGAGGATCACCAAGTAAATTCGGTGTCTTATAGAAAAATAAAAATAATTTTTTAAGGTGCATTTGGGACTTAATTAGACGCCAATTAGAGTCCTGAAGCCTCTCCAGTGAGATAGAATTGAAATGCATTAAAAATGATCCAATTAATGTAATTAAAGAACATTTTACCCTTGTTTCATTCCATATTATACGAAAAGGAAAAAGCTAATATTGAAATTATTATTTCAATCACCATTGAAAACTTTATGTCAATAGTGAACATTATTTAAATAGTGGTTGAACTTGTTTTATGTTTTGAAATGCATTCAAAACCTCAAATGAAATCTATATTTCAAAAGTGAATATTATTTCAATAGTGGTTTCAACCTACGTTTTGTATTGAAAACAACTATTGAAATGATAATTCAACCACTATCGAAATACTTTTTTCAATAGTGGTCGTATTTCAAGGTTGCAACGATACTTTAAATTTTCCTTGTTCTAATATCCAAAGCTAGACGCGTATAAATTCTGTTTTGTTTTTTTTTAAATCCTATTGTTTATGGCCTCTTTGAAAAGTCGGGTCTAAAGATTTTATATTTATATATATACCTAATCCAACATTGGCATATCAATTTGATTGATTCAGGGACATTCATTAAATCTCATGGTACATTGCAATCCTTGATACTTTTGGCAAGTCATTACATTGAACCTTGACCTTATTAAATGCTTCATTAGAATTTAAAAATTTAGGTTTTTCTTTTACTTTTGAGGGTAAGTTCGTAAGGATGTAAATGATGCACAACAGTATTAAATGTTGCTGTATTTTGTAACCAAAAATGCAATTAGAGTAGGCGGTATGCATTTAAAACAAACTTTTCAGAGTTTCTTTTTCAGATCATGTAAAACGATTTTTTATAAAGGTTTACGTACCAAAAATACCTAGCTATCTAGCAGGGCACGCAAGTTTGTTTCGGTTGAATTCGAGCAGGTGCTTGAAAATCTAGTCCAGGGCCTAATCTTTCCCCACTTAAATACAGTATATAGAAAAATTAGAACGCCCTAAATCTTAATTAATCTGGTCAATACAGGGAGTTAACATATTTTTTTTTTCATCTCATAAAAAATTAGCTCCAGTCTTGTGCCAAAATGCCCGAATCGGGGAGATTTAGGAATTATTTTGCCTCAACCATTAGTTGAACCTTAATTGAAATGAAAAACGATAGGTAAAGGAAATAAAGGATGATTTTTAAATGATTGCATGGTTACATGTTGATGTAAGAGATGGTTTAAGGCATTACTTTTTGCCACATTTATTTGAATGCATATGCTTATACAACATAATTTGGAATAAATATTATGTATTGTTAACTAAAAACCAATTTATCTTGTACCATTTGCAAACAACAACTAATGCCCTTAAGAAATTTTAAATGTTTGTAAAATATTACACAATTCACAAATGCGTAGTTTTTTTTTTGTTTTTTTTTAATAATTTTATTTTCATTTCATATTATCAACAAACAGTGAAATATATATAACAGAGAAATTACATTACAAACACAAGACAATGTGACAATATTACCTTACAATTGAAACATGTTATAACAAAGAGTAATATTTTATGTAAAATTTTTAAAAAGTCTGTAGTCTACAAGAGTGTTTGAATTTTTCATAATGGAGGCATAGAAAAAAATTGAAGATTTAACATGATTAAAAATGTTATAGCTAGTTTCATCCAAGGAATGTAGTCGACAATACATTTTATAAATTTATATATTTTTTATTTTTTATCAATTTATAAATTGTAAATTCTATAGGCAACATAAGAGATGAGTGTGTTAAGTGATACAATTTTTCTATTGCGCTCAGAGCTAAATCCAATTACAAGATGTTTCCATTTGATATCTATTTTAAGGTAAAAACTTAATCTGTTCCATATTTCAATAACATTTCTACATTCAAAAATAAGATGTTTTGAAGTTTCGTTCACGTGGCATGATTTGCAATGACTACTCGTTTCTTTCTTCAATTTACTAAGGTAGAAATTATTACAAAGAATATTGTTTAAAAGTTTATAGTTGAATTCTGTAATGTGTCTTTCGGGTATGTCATATAATTTACATTGATATATATTTTTCCATTCTGAGGATTCAAGACTGAACTCTTTGCTTAAAACTGTTTGATAACATGGTTTACAAAATTTTCTGTGTACAAGGTTTTCATAGAAAAAACTACATCTTTGATCTATGACATTAACATATCCTATCTAGAAAAGAAAATGGTTTCTGTATCGTATGTTAACAAACCTACAATTTGAAAAATCATACTTAAGTAGTAAGGGTTTGAAAACAGAAGTAAGAATTTTAAATTCGCACAACCAGTTTGACTTGTCTTATATACAATTCGTAAAATCTAACAATGATTTGAATTTACCGTCATCGTTAAATAAATCTTTAACATGTAAAATGCCACTGGCTATCCAGTTTTTAAAAAATAGAGTATTACCTTTATATACAAAGTTACAATTGTTCCATATCGGCTGTTGAAGAACATTATCGGAAGACATTTTGTTAAAAAAACAGGGCTTACATTCATTAAAGCAACATAACATTTGTTGATAAAAAATAGGTAGTTTCTCTATTTTTGCCCTATTTTCTATCTTTTTATCGGAAAAACCTAACACATAAAGAGCATCAAAATTTGATTTTTTACAATAGCCATCAAACATATTGTACAAAATGCCTTTGTTCTTTAACAATCTAGGTACCCAAGCCGCTTTTAAAGCTTTTAATTTACATTCAATATCAACAATTGATAGTCCACCTTTTGAAATTCTACCTATAAGCGTGTTTCGTTTAATTCTTTCATTTTTGTCCCAAATAAAGTTATAAATTAGACGTTGTAATTTTTTTGTGAAAGCAATATCAGGAAGACTAAGAATTGAAGCAACATATGTAAGTTTAGATATAGTAAGTGTCTTTACTATACATGATTTCCCAAATAATGTTAATTTTCTTCTTTTCCAGGATTCAAAAAGTTTTTCAATATCATGATAAATTTTCATCCAGTTTTTAGTGTAGCATTCTTCCTTATCATGTCCAATGAATATTCCCAAGCATCTTACTGCTTTATTCGTAATCTTAATACCGTAGAGTTCATTATACAAATTTTTTAGCTCCCCCAACAAAATGCATTCTGTTTTATGTATGTTTACTTTTGATCCCGCGTGTTTACAAAATTCTTGTAATTTATCCAAAGTTCGTTTCATTGATATTTCGTCTTTTAAAGCTACAGTCAAATCGTCTGCATGCTGGATGTTTTTAATTTCGTGATTATTAATTGTTATGCCTTTGATATCAGTATCACATTTTATCTTAATAGCTAAAATTTCTGCTACAAAGAGGTACAAGAGAGCAGAAATAGGACATCCTTGCCTAATGCCTCGTGTCATTTCGCTGGTTTTAGAAAGCCAGGCGTTGTTTTTCATTTTAAACATTAGATTTGTATATAAAATTTTTGCCCACTTTATAAAACTATTGCCAATATTAAATTTTTGCAAGACTTGGAAAAGAAAATTCCATTCAACCGAGTCAAAAGCTTTTTCAAAGTCTAAGAAAAGTAAAATACCATCGGAATTTTCTCTTTCACAGTATTCAAATACGTCTAGTACCAATCTAGCATTTTCGCCGATATATCTTCCTTTTATGTATGCAGTTTGATTTTCGTTAATTAACTTAGATAATATATTTTGTAATCTTTTTGCGAAGACAAAGGCAATTATTTTGTAATCTGTGTTCGTTAGACTTATTGGTCTATAATTTTTTAGATTATCTTTTTCACCCTTTTTGTAAATCAGTGATATAACAGACAGTTTCTGTGTGTAAGACAATTCACCTTTATCAAAAATATCATTTAGGGCTTTGTAAAAGTAGGGTCCAAGTTTATCCCAAAAACATTGATAAAATTCACTAGGAAGGCCATCTAGTCCAGGTGATTTTTCTTTTTTCATGCTATCTACAGCTTCCTTACACTCTTCATATGTTGGAAATTTTTCTAGCAATATCTTATCTTCTTCACTTAATTTAGGGATATCATCAATCTCAGATAAATATTTTTGTATTTGTTCGTTTGAAATGTTTTTACTCGTATATAGATCGTTATAGAAAGAATGCATTTCACCTAAAATGGCATTAGTTTTACTGATTTCATTCCCTTCTTTTGTTTTTACTTCTTTAATTATGTTTGAGGATTGATTGCGCTTTTCTAAATTTAAAAAATATTTTGAATTTTTCTCCCCCTCCTCAATCCATTTAATTTTAGATCTTATCTGCGCACCTTTAGATTTTTTGTCGTATATAGCGTCTAGTTCCGCTTCTAAAGTTTTCATTCTTTTGTAATCAAAATTTTCTACATTTCCGTCTTCCATATCTTCTATTTCGCGTTCTATAGTTCTTATGTTTTGTTTAATTAATTTTTGTTCATTTTTTGCAAAATAAAAAGAGAAATCTTTAACCTTTCGTTTCATCAACTCCCATTTAATTATAGGACTTAAAGAGGAATCTATACTCTGAATAATGTCTAAGATACCTTCTTTGTATTTATCATTATCGAGATAGGAAACATTAAGTTTCCAATATCTGGGACCTTTTTTTTGTTTTATCAATATCAAAACTAAATTTTAAGTATCTATGGTCACTCATTCGACTTCCGTTTGAATGGGTACCTGGAATTTTTATAACCTTAATATCTTCTATGCTATAATAAAAAGAATCATTAATAAAAACATAATCTATTCGACTTTTAGGGTCATTTTTTGCATCACACCAAGTGAAACCTGTCATACCTGGATTTTGTTTTTTCCATATATCATCCATGTTATGATGCCTTATCAAATCTTTCAAATAATTTACACTTTTATCTGCATTATACAAATGCGTAGTTAACAATCAAATGTCTCGTAATAATACTGACGTTATGGGATAAGTTAAATTCGGATAAAAAGACTGTTTCTGAAAGTACTTTATTCTTTTGTTTTTGAAAGAACGAGGTATGTAAAGAGATCTTATAATCTATTTGATCAATTATTAATGAAATACTCCTGATAAAAAAAATATAAATACTATGGAATAATTATAATTCGCAGGGGCTAATATTTGTGAAATTCGAAGGCACCCTTCATCCCGCGAGTATATGTCTTTCATATTCATGATAGGTCATAGTCATAAATATGAATAAATGTACGAAATATACTTCTCGCAGGCCTGTAATATTTGATCAATTAATTAAAATTTGCCCCTTACAAGTTTTGAAGATATATTATCTTAACAGTTGTAAATAAAGTAAAGTAAATAAAGTACTCACACATGTTTACAATATTAATAATACTCGTTTAATAGTTTATTTGTGTTTATGCCGTTTTTATTTGTTTTTGTTTCCTTGTTTATAATTTAATTAAAACCTTCATGTAAGGCTAATTATCAGATAATTTTGAACAAGAAAATTTTAAATAGAATTTTATAGAAAATTTTTTTCTAGTTAAATTTTCTTTCAAACTTTATTTTAAATGTAAAAGTTTGAACTTTTAAAAATGGCAGTTCCACGTTGATCGATATTGGATTGTATTGGATTATGAATATATTAAAATAATTTGTATAGTCACTTAAATTTCAATATATCCTGAGTTGGCTGTACTCATTTGAATGTTTCATGAAGATCTGAACCTTTAACTGTTTAACTGTGTCAAAAGGCAATGTCATTGCATAGTGATTAAAAATCTGAACTATATAACATTAATTTCTCCTTTCATCAACAAAATATAAGATTTACAAATCGTAACATGCTCATTATCAATTTCTAGAAAATAGTAGAACAAAGATTAACTTTGAATGGGAACTTTCCTATCAACCCTCGTAAACCCCTTTCTTACAATAAATTTCTATTGTATACTTCAGCTACTCTTGCTTCAAGGATGAGAGCTTTGATTTTTCTCACGGTCCTTGTGTGTTTTGCTGCCACCAGCTCTCAGCGAATTTCATTTACTGATTGTGCGGACAACTGTAATCGGGACTATAACAGTTGTAACCTTTCCTGCAAAGACGTTGTCCTTTGTCCAGCTTGGTGTTTAGAACAAATGCATCGGTGCTTATATGGATGTCGAGACATTGTTTAAAGATTCATTCTGGGTTGTGCACTTTTTCTTTGTCAAGCTCCAATAAATAAAGCAAAATAAAATGAAGGAATCTTGCGTCTTTAATTACATTGTCTATTTATTGTTCGCTTATTCATGGATTACTTTGAATAAAATTATGATTTAAAAAAATCTTATATATTTTACATAATCTACTGTCAATACCAGGTATAACATTTAATATTGCTAAACTTTAAATTAATTTAAATAAAATTTATTACAATTTGTACAATTTGTACAATATTGTAATGTCATATCCTTTGCCTTATCAAAATTATTTGGTGTCTGATTCAAAAGCAGAATCAATTTATGCTATCGGTGAGAAAGAGGCCTTGGTTTTTGGTCAGTATGTACATGTATTGAATACCGAGTTTATTTTTTATCATTAACCCGGAAAAATGTTCTTATATGATTTTTGATATATTTATATTTATCCATTTATAACACAGTAGTATTGACTTAGGTTTTTTCAATGTCATGTGTTGCCGTTCCGCAGGCAGTAACCGTGACAATGTCGAAAATGTTTAGAAATCTTGCCAGTTCAAAGAATAACAATGTAAATGTCATCAGATGGGACTTTTTAACCACACACAGACACGTAAGCGTTGTCATGGACATCGGTCTTAGAATAAACCTTTGACATTTAATACACGGTGTCTTTTTTGATTCATTAGTACTAGTACCTTATGTTTATTAACAGTTATAGGTCTACATCATATTCGTATCAAACTTACACTGTCCCTTTGAAACTTTTAAATAATCCTCGTGAAAAGGTCCAGGAAAACCCATTTATAGATTCCACCACCCCAGAATATGGTCTTGGATCTGAGTTTATGGATACTACAAATCATAGGCTTTTTATCTATTCAAGATAATTCAGTGCGAGAACGTTTGCTCAGCTCAAAATACAAGATCGTACGTTAATTGGGGCTATACGCATGTGAAGGGCTACTGAAACTTCAAAGGAATGAATAAAATAACTAAAAGCAGAAGACAAGGAGGTTCATGTTATTCAAGATAAACACAATCCAAACCCCCTCAAACAAAAACAAATAAAACAAACCCCGTGTCAAAAAAAAAAGAATACAAAAAGTAAAAAAAAAAATCAGGAACAATGAAAAGATGTGAGTGAAAACATGAAGAAATTGTCCAGCAGTAGGAAAAGTATTACAAATTACAATGTGGTAGACAAAACCACTGTGCTCAAATGTGTTTCACCAGTAAAAAGATAGTCCATGAGATAACTGATTAATGGTTCACACTTTTGAAGACAAAAAGAACAAAAATAAAGTACAAATTAGATACAGGAAATCAGGTTAACATCATAACAGAGGAACTATTCGGCAAATTGAAATGAAAACCATCTAAAATTAAGCTTACTTCCTAGATTGGAAATTCCATCCCTATTAAAGAAACATGTGTGTTTACAGTGATGAGAAAACAACAAGTTTTCAAACTGCACCGTGTTATAGTATCAGAGTCGTGCAAACCAATCATTGGAGTTAGTGCATGCAGCAGACTAGGACTTGTCAATAGAGTTAACATGGGTAACAAAAATGAAGAACCAAAATAAAAGAAAGTCTCAATCGTCCAAATACCAAAACCTAAAAGCTACAATGATGCATCCCAACGACTGGGATGTCTTCCGGGCGAGCACAGAACTCAACATGAAGAAAAGATTCCACCAGTGATACATCCATGCAGAAAAGGACCGTTTTCGTTACATGGCAAACTGAAACAGGAGCTTGACGGAATGGAAAAGGCTAATGTCAAATACAGGATTGAGGAGCCAATAACCTGGGTTAAGGTAGTCCGATTCTCAGGTATATAGAATTAGCAGTGAAGTAGTATAAAATACTCATAAAAATATCTGTGAATACAGAAAGTTATGTAAATTCTTCCACATTATTTCTTTAAAGTTAAGGATTAAAGTTTATCATATTTTAAAGGGAAAATTATCAAACCTCAAATATTTTTTTTAAGAAAAAGCAAATTTGAATATCAGCAATGTACTATGTATTTTCTAATTGCACATTGATCAACACTTATATAATTTAGGTTTAAAAACAATAGGTATTCAGGCTTTAAGAGAAATTGTCATAATTTTATACTTATTTAGTATTTTTTGTCTTCTATTTCCGTCATGTATTCTATAAAACATTGTGTAAAGGGCTTTTGCTCTCATTGCAAGACACCACAAATCACTTCTTATTTCATATCAAGCTAATAATCATTGGTATCTAAGGCTGGATTCAAGAAAATCTTATTTCTCTAAAACGGTATTTTTCCTTTGATAGGGTACAAATGTCAACATTTATTATACCTTTTCCAAGACTTCCAAAAACATTGAATCGTACGAAGATGAATAAAAAGAAAATTGTTGCATGAAAAAAAAATCATTTTCAAGCTTCATATTGATGCATTTAAAATCAAATATTAATTTTTGGAGTTATCCTTCCTGGCTGAGGATCGGATATCCTTTATTCATTTTATCATTTTACCCATAAAGAAAAATGGAGCACTCAGAGTATGTTTAGATCCGAGAGACATAAAACAAAGCCATAAAACGAGAGTACTGCAAGCTATCATCAAAGTAAAAAGTAATGTCTAAATTCAAAGATGCAAATTACTTCAGCAAGCTCTATGCCATATCAGGATTTTAGCAGATGAAGCTGGACAAGCAGTCTTCCATGTATACTTGCTTCAATACACCTTTTGGAAGATACAGAATCCTACGCTTATCATTTGGCATATTCTCAGCACCGCAAATATGCCATAAAGCAGTACACATGATACTAGAAAATCTTAATGGAACATCTTCAATAAATGATAATATCATAGTCTGGGGAGCAACACTTGAAGAACACAATAAAAGATTAAAACAAATATTGGAGCCTTTTAGAAGATCAACAATTCAAAATGTGAATTTGGAGTTCAAAAATTGACATTTTTAGAAGATGCAATCTCATACAAAGGGATCAAACCAGACCCTGAAAAATTACGGGCCATTGAACAGTTTCCAGCCCCAACAAATAAGCAAGAAGTCAGAAGATTTCTAAGAATGGTCATTTATCATGGAAAATATGTACTAGAACTTTCTACCAAAACATTCACGACGCCTTCTGGAAGAGAACGTGTCTCAATGGAAACAGGAGAAAAATGAATCCTTTGAAAAAAAAAATGACTTCAGAACCAGTTCTACAATTCTATGACCTAAATGTCTGTTGTATACACCTCGAGAGCTATGACAACAGAAGAAAAGCACTATGCTCAAATAGAGACAGAAATGTTGGCAATTATCTTCGCTTGTGAACGATTCCATCAATTTATATATGCACAAGCTGCGGAAGTAGAAACTGATCACAAGATCTTGAAAGCCATTTTATGAAATCCTTGAGTGGTTGAGTGAGGACATTGATACCCTCCACATAAAATATATAAAATCTTAATAGCCTTTTCAACACATGATAGTTAATTATATGAAAAGGCAAATATTATTATATATTTATCTGAAAAATTTATTAAATTAACATTTTTTTTCAAATCCAAAGACAGAAAACTGGACAGGTGCAAATTGTGCCCACCATTTCATGTTCATGTGGCTAAAATGAATTCTGAAAATATGAGAAAATCAGGAAATACCATTATTGAGAGTACTTTGTGTTTCAAAAATTGAAAAAAAAAATTGCACTGAAACATTTAACATAGAATGCATATGTACATGTATATACATGTTTGCAATTCCACTGTTAGTTTTATCATCGAAACATTTCAATAATCTTACCAGGAATACTGTATAATTTATAGAGCTCTACATGTAATATTCAGCATACCTGTGATGAAGTTGATTTATGTTGTTTATGTGCTTTGTTATTTTGTAAACAGTTGTTATTATATCCCTAGTTGAGTTCCATAGAGTGATAGAGTGTTCGCTTACAGTGCTATTATTAGTATAACAGGTTTGGTCAGAGAGAGTCGTGCCTGTTTGTCAAGTGTGCGGCCACGTTTTGATTTTTTTCCTGTAGTTGATTTTCTTTGGCGAATTCCAGAAGTTAGTCTGGTGAACAGGTAGCCTAGAAGTCGTTTATTTTACTGCATGGGCATTTCTTTCTCCAGCCGGTAAGCTATTTTCTTTTTAGATATTTTGTGGGTTTTGTTGTTAATTTACGGGTTTGGTGTCGTTATCATTTGTAGTTTAAGTGAGTTGTGTTTGGATCTTAGATAAAGTAATTATTGTTTCAGTGCAGAGGGGTTATGATTATAAACCCGGAGCGGCAGTAGGTTTTTGGACACAAGGGCCGGGGAGTTTGGTCGTGTGAAGAGGCGAGGACACGAGCACATGGTTGACGCAGGGCGTTGTACTGGTGCACAAGGACAGTGACCATAGAAATTAAGTGACCCCCCGACTGAATAATAGGGAGTGAATTCTACAGATTTCCAGTGGGAGACCTGTGAGTCCG
>NW_026925882.1:0-10421 GCF_032062105.1 Saccostrea cuccullata
CTCGTTTTTTTTTTTTTTTTGTAATCTTAGCTTTGCTACAGACTTTCAGCAATTAATAAAAATGTAAATGTGATCGATGTTTTTTAAATGAATTTTAGTCAGTGTTCTCTGCTGAACTACACAACTATTTGTAAACAACTTCTTAAGAGTAATTTGGTAATAATAAATGTACATGTTTTTTGTTTTTGAAAAGTTTTAGTGAATGATATTGATGAATTTTAAGTATTAATTACAAAGCACACATGATTTTTATATAGAATAATTTGTTGATTTAATGTCAAGGCAAAAAATGAAATGAAGTACTAATTTTTTGAATATTTTATAATTTATCATGTTGATTTAATGACAAGACAAGAAATGAAATAAAATACTAATTTTTTAAAATAGTTTTATAAGTTATCAAAATATCGAGATACATATCGTTCGTCCCAATATATCGAGATATGTATCTACGCAAGATCTGTGTATCGTCCCACCCCTATAAAATTTTGACATTGTACTCCACAGCATGCTGGTGTACAAGAACTCTTTGTGCAATGTAAAAACAATTGAGCTATTTTTCCCTCTCTATGGTGTGTCAAATGAGAGCAATTAATACACTTTTGATTTTTTTAAAAAAGTGATGCCCACACAAATTGATTTCTATGAATTCATATTATCTTTTTTCTTCTATGTAAATCCCAAGAAATTCACATTTTTTAAGATTATCTACACCAAGTAAGAAGTTGATAATATTGTATGAAATAAAAAGAAAAATAGAACATTAAATTCTGAGGAAACAAGACACATGTACTATTCAAACATAAGTTTTAATCTTTTTAGATAAGGATGATTAAGCTATTTAACTTCAACAATTTAAAGGGTCAAAACAAAAACTGTCATGTTGAATATGTAAACCTTTCCATGACATATATTTTAATTGGAGAAATGCACACAACAGAACAAATGAGGATATGTATACATATATTTTATTAGTCTAATCTATCAGATACCAGTAATTAAATGCATGACATTAAAACAAATTACTAGTACTCCTATATATTGAACCAGTTGGTCATATTAGTAACTTGCAGATTTAAAATTTTAGCAAGTTTTTAATATTTGTAAAGAAATCTGAGGATAGAAAAACACATGGGAACATAAATGTAGACAGGGTTGTCCCTAAAAATGAAAAAGCAGGGGGCATTAAAACAGTAAAAGAGGTCTGGGGCTCCACCCCTTACAGGTGTTGATGGGGATCCAAAAAATGGGGGGTTCCATCATTTAAGGTGGGGAAATTTCCCCCAAATCCCGGGTCCTAGGGACAACCCTTGGTATAAGAGGCCCCACTTTATACCGAATCATGGATATATCATAAACAAGCTTCAGTACCTGCAGGTGAGTATATGTTATCTTTGTCATCGTCTGGCACACTATTCCCTTCCTCTGCATTCCGGTAAAATTTTTCATTTGGCTGACCGTGTGTTCCTAAATATAGAAAGTATCAAGAAATTACAGCAACTATGCTGTAATTAAAATGTGTACATAAACATTTTGAGGATCAATTCATTTTTTTCAGTACATTAATTTTTTATATTTTTTATTGATCATGGTAATGAATGATATTAAATTCACAAACTTTCACAACAAATTTTTGTTAAAAAAATATGATTGTACTAATATATGTGTTATTATTGTGGTAAAGTAAAAGCAGTTTTATACACGGTAGAAACACTTCATTGGGATCAATTTTTGTTGTCATCTAAAACAGTTTTGTGGGAATTAAATTTCATCATTTCAAAATTAACCCTATTCAATATATATTTATGTGAACATTTCATGTGGGATTTAATTTCATTGATTATTGTTAGCAACAAAATAAACAAAATATAATGATTATAATCCCAAACAAAATTTTTTGTTTTTAAGTATCCCTTTTAAAGTAGTATCTTTTTCTTTTGGCGGGCTTTAAAATCCAGAACCATGTCTCAATCCACGTAATGATAAATGATGCTAATAAAAGAATATAACTCAGAGGGTTCTCAGGTTTACCAGCATGGCTGAACTGAAAGATAACAACAAATGGAATGATTTTATGTACAAACTAATATGCATTTTTAGTTTTCAGGTGGCAGAGGATAGTTTTTTTTGCAATAAAACTTTACTGACGGTTTACTTAATATTGAGCTGCTTTAAAAATGTGCATTAAAAAATTTTTAAAATTCCCCTTTACATGTAATAACAGTATGAAGTAGTCCCTTGAGAAATTTGAAGCTTTTAGGAATAAAACATGTACAACTTACAGAATGAGCCCTAAAGATGGCGCAGGGACAATCTCAAAATTTCATGTGAATCAAGCCTATTTTCACTATTTCCCCGCAGCCGCATCTGTTTCCAGGCCCGTGCGCCTGACCTAAGCTACCACACAAATTGCAGAATAACATTTGTACATACCAATGAACAGCAAGAGATAATGGCTCAACCACCTCGTTTTCAAGTACAATTCATCCTGTGAACCCACCCCGCTTTTCTGGTGAAATACCGGTAGAGCGAGTTTTGAGCTTAGTTTCGTATTTCTTTTTATATCCCATATACAGTAGTAGTGACACTAAATGTCATATTTCAATAAAATATACAAGGCCACCAAGTCCCTCCAAATGCACCCATAAAATATTCTAGCTATAAAATTCCTTAATTCATTCAAACCTCAGGTTTCTCTTTTTTTTCTTTTTTTTACCGGTACTTTATTCAAACTATCCTCTGCCACCTTTAACTTTCAAAGTTTGTCTTGCAAGTAATAAACCTTGCTCAATTCAAAAAGAACATGCAATTCTAGTAAAAATATACCAAATATGTCTTGATTCATTGAAAAATAAAAAAGTTATGGCCAAATAAAAACCCTCCCAAATTTTTTGGTCAACCACCTTAACCCCATATTGTTTCTTCCACATAAAACAAATGCAATTCTTACAACTCCAGATGATAAATATACCAGAAAAAAAGTGTTAAATGGTAATTTTAATCTATTTCAAATACATTTATATGTAAAAAGTCAAATATAAAGGGCACATTTTGGTGAAATGTACTCACAGTTACATACTCCCCTTTTTTTCATGTTCTATGAAATTCCTTTTTATCTCATTTTCACTTGGATTTATATACCTATAACTTCTTTGCAAAGTTAAAACCCCTTTCAACTTTCAAGATATTTATCATGATATGCAAAAAACCCTCTTGCATCATATGCAAAAGAAAAAGTGTCCAGGAAATGGCTGTTCAACACCCTACCCCTGCAGCCATTTCTTCAGTGTAATGAAAATGCACTGTAAAATTTTGTTTGTCCTAGCTGAATTCTTTCTAAGTGTCTGATATTCACTGTTAACAATTATGAGTAATCAAATACATACATTTCATTCTCCTGAATACAAAAAGTGATTATTCTGTCCACCCTGGGCAATTGTGGGCAGATTATATGGGCCTAGCAAATTCAATAATTACATGAAAATGCACATTTTATTGATATTACTTATTAAATATGCAACATAAACTCTTTGTTTTGTTATTTTTAAAGAAAAATAGTCATTTTTTAGCAAACCTTGAAAAATTTAGATTCTGTCACATTTAAATATAGATAAATTTAAAAATTGAAAAGGGGGGGGGCATATTTAGAAAATATCAATAACAAATAGGTTAAATTTGGAAAAATAAAGCAAAAAAAGTTTTTTTTTTACTATATATGGTTAGGTTTAGTGACATTTAGGTATGCTACTGATTTTTATTTTCAAAATAATTATATTTAGTAAATTAGGGTTTAAAAAATGGCAAATATATGTAATTTCAGTGATATTGCACTAATTAATACACTTAAATTTTAATTAGATTTAATTAATTAAAGCAAGACATGATTTTAATTATGGACAATACCCAAAGTATCAAATTCAAACAATTAATTTATTCTTGGAAAAAATGCCTGAATCTTATATGATTTATTATGCTGATGGTTAAAGTCTTTAAAAATGTATGCTGGAAAAATCCCCCCTTGCTTTTTTGTGAATATACCTATCTGTACAGATTTTAAATAACAGAAACAAAGTATTTTTTAAATTGACTTACATAAATAAACCTTTTTGTCTAAAAATCAGACTAAAATTCACAGTTCTAAAAATTGATGCATTCTTGAAGGTGGCAGATGATAGTTTTTTTTGCAATCATAACGTTTGACTGACGGTTTACTTAATATTGAGCTGCTTTAAAATTGTGCATTGAAAAATTTTAAATTCCCTCTACATGTAATAACAGTATGAAGTAGTCCCTTGAGAAATTTGAAGCTTTTAGGAATAAAACATTAAACTTACAGAATGAGCCCTAAAGATGGCGCAGGGACAATTCAAAATTTCATGTGAATCAAGCCTATTTTCACTTTTCGCCGCAGCCGCATCTGCTTCCAGGCCCGTGCGCCTGACCTAAGCTACCACACAAATTGCAGAATAACATTTGTACATACCAATGAACAGCAAGAGATAATGGCTCAACCACCTCGTTTTCAAGCTACAATTCATCCTGTGAACCCCCCCCGCTTTTCTGGTGAAATACCGGTAGAGCGAGTTTTGAGCTTAGTTTCGTATTTCTAGTCCATATCCCATATACAGTAGTAGTGACACTAAAGTGTCATATTTTAATAAAATATACAAGGCCACCAAATCCCTCCAAATGCACCCATAAAATATTCTGCCTATAAAATTACCTATAATATACATTCAAACCTTAGGTTTCTCTATTTTTTCTAATTTTTGACCGGTACTTTATTCGAAACTTCCTCTGCCACCTTCATACGTTTTGCTGCAAGTAAAATATGTGTGGATGCGGTGGTAAAAGGTTCATTGTATTTGTTTTTTTTATCAATTATACTTGTAATTATTGTATTAATGTACATGAATGAAATCTTCATCAATATTCAATTTTATTTCTTTAATGTTTGCTGATTTTATCAAATATGCAATAAATGTAATCATTTTGGGTAATAAATTATATACATACCTCAAATAAAAATACTTTGGCAATCAAAAATATACAAGTTAATGATGTGGATATCTGTAAAATAAATATATGTGAGAAATCTTTAATTTAATTACCTTGTGATTTTATCATCACAAAAGATCAAAAGTTATCTCATATGTAAACAGTAGCATCAGAGATATTAAATTTTCTATCTATTTGTATAATGGTACAAATTTTGTCTATCCATACTAAGTAAGATACTATCAATTAAACTAAACATGGTATGCTCTACACTGTTTGCAGTACTTTTTTTTATTAGGTAAACAATACTTTTTAAGTACACATATAAAATTATTAATAGCCCCCCTGAGAAGCTTCAGTTTTCACCAATGTACACAAATATATGTATATTAACATGTACACTTGGTACACCTGCACTAAAAAAAATTGTTTTTCTTATCTCCACACACTCATGAAGTTAAAACATTACTTCATCTATACGAAAGTGAGGAAAAAGACCAATAAAATTATTAATATAATTTAGGGAAATACTGTTCTGTTTTATGGGACAAATCTACTATTATAAGTATAATAATAATCTATCAATGCACCTACAATAAGTCTTCTATAAAGTAATGAAGATACTTATTAACAAACCAGCTGTATTAAGCCTACTATAAAGTACTGTCAGATGAAATTTTATAAAAGTAAATTTACTATAAATTAATTAAGATATTTCAACAATGAGCCTACTTTAAATACTGAAAATACTTGAAGCAAGTAGGCTCTTGAAGTATTGAAGATCATGAACTTAAAGAATAAGTGGACTACATGTATAAATAAAGTGCCACCCACAGCATGATCCCCTCAAAAAATTACAATTATCTTAAACAATTAAAAGTCAAGAAAATCATGTCAACCTTGATTTTAAGTTTTTCCATGATTTTCGACTCCTTAAAAAATGTGTTTATCCATCTCCTGTGGTGTAGGCATTAATTATAACATATATGCATCATTCATAGATTTCTATACTGGTTGTTTTAGACCTTGCCAAATGCCTATCATATTAAACAATATCAAATTAGTTTAACAACTTAATCTATCCTAATTAATTTTGAAAATAAAAGGCTGGCCATCAAATATAAACTGACCAACAGTTCTTCTGTCTAATTCCCAAAGGATGCACTGTCAGTTAATTAAGATAATGCTTAAAGAAATGATTGAGACAACTATAGCCTTGACACTGAACACATTAATTAATCTTTAACTGGATGCTTGTCTACTCATTACTCCCAAGAGATTATTGGATCTGCACTATCTACCATAAAGCATTTTTAAAACATATAAAACCTCAATGATTTTTTTGTTAGATTTAATGGCAGACAGGTTTTAATATGCAATTCATATGGACATGCTGATTCCACCCCCCCCCCATAAAATTATTTTTTTAAAGTTCATAATATTATGTAATATCAAAATAGTTTATTATGCAAAATCAAATTAGTTTTATTTACGTCTCATCAAATTCATTTTAAAACTTATGCTAGCCAACAAGGCTTTTTTAAACCAAAGGGTACCCATTTGACCCAATACTCAAGGGATATAGATAGCATCGATGCTCTCCCTCACACTAAACTCATTAATTTCTTAATTTGACATGCAATTTTCTGTTATCAAAATTCTTCTTGACCAGTGCTTGATAATTAAAATCATGGGAGTGGTGGAATTTCTTTAAAACATTACATTTGTTATAGATTGCTGTCAAGTATATCTTAAAAAAATAAGTATTTTCTTGATTTAACATTTTTCTAATAAGAATAGTGCAATACTTTTACATTTTTTGGGGTGTGTAAATGAAGAGAAAACAAGACATTTTTTTTTTTAAAATTTTACTTAAATTAAAGGTCACAGTGACCTTGAAATAGGGGCGAACACCCTCTACCTAAGTGCATGAAGTGGCCAAGTTTGATGATTCTAAATCTAATAGTTTTCTAGTTATGGACCGGACAGGATTTTTCCATATTTGGCTATAACTTTTTAATTATAGGTCAGACGACCATTTTTGTGTGCGACACACCTTCTACCCAAGATGTATGCTGACAAAGTTTGATAACTCTAGGCCTTATAGTATTCAAGTTATAGCCACACGGGCTAACAACGGCGGGCAAGGGACGCGGGCAGCAGACGGACATAAGCCTATAACATAAACGTCCCGTCTTAAGACGGGCGTATAAATAGCAATACTGAGGTACTTACTGCAATAAGCCACCAATGATTTAGTCTAAACAATCGTACCCCGCTCAATCAAAACAAAAGAATCCGCTACCATCTACAATATGTAAGGAAAAGAATTAAGGGCTGCATATAGAATGTATTTAAAAGAAGATATTATATGTAAAAAAAATTTCCCTTGTAGTTTAAATTTCTGGAATATTTTAATAACTAAAAGCTATAAAATAACTTACAACTGTGTCAAACAGGAGTTTTAAAAATAATTACAACCTGCTGTTCAAATGCCTCCCAAACAGTTTCTGAACCTGTAAACTAAAAAAAAACGGTAGTTTTAAACTTTTTTTTATTTTAATGGAGTTTTTTTTTTTCTAAATTGACAAATAAAAAAAAAAAAATAAAACATACTGTATGTACACATATACTTAACAGTACTGAAAATAATATTTTATTCGCAAGAACTTATTTTTGTGTAATTACATGAGAAATTTCCGAAAATTTCAATCTCACTTAAAATAGTATTCCTTAAGATTTTATAGAGCAATATATAACCAGAGGACAACTAAAAAAAATTTTATTACACATATTTTTGCATTCACTTTATCATTACTGTACACCAACTTTTATTCGCGACAACTTTATTTCGCGATTTTGAGGTTTAAAATATTTGCGACGATTAATTTTCGTGATCAAGCCTTTTTTATCTGTTGTTAAAAACATGAGACCTTAAGGCTGATTTATGGCGAGAAATTGGTTTACAGTATATATGCATAGGATACAATAAAACAAAAATAAATTCATCACATAATGATATTGGTAATGGTACTATGAACTTTCCCCTTACCGAGTATAATCCCCATAATTAAAGGCAAAACACAGATCAAAGAGAGCCAGGAGACAGAAGGTTCTCGGAGATGAAATGGTGGAGCAGTGAATGGGGTGAGTTAATTCGCTCGGGTCCGTAAAAAAGTGTCGTTATTTCCCACTCTGAAAAATAGTATTTAATTGTTATTTTTCAGCATTTTTTTTAAAACCAACAGAATATATAACAACAATTTTTTTATTGCATAATTTTTTTTTTTTTTTTAGAAATTGTTTTCTCTGTCCCTGCAAGGTAGGACATAAAATGTAGTAGACACAATGAATTTAAAATTTTTGCAGAAACTTCCTATAAATTCATTTTTCAGCACTGGCTGAATAGTACTTTAAATCTTAAAGTTACTGTACTATATGCAGTTCAACTTATTGTATACAGGCCACATGCAGGCACTTGTTTTGTAACGGGGTGCCCCTACTAGTTAGGGGTGTACCATATACGAAACAAATGCCTGTGATACAGGTACATGGTACATGTATAATATGTGTAATATTTAACATATCAATAAAGTCACAAAACAAGGATATACATAGATTGTGGTTTAACTTTGCTATAATCTTTAAATATAGTTGTATACAATTATACATAAGTACTTGCTATACTTAGTATACTAATTTTGGGGGAGACTAATTCATATCAAACCGTTCTTTTTTTAAATCTATCATGTAAGCATACAGTTCATAAACATAGGATATTCAAATAAGTAATAATATTTATTACATGTAATACAAGGTGTAAAATAAACACCTGTCCAATAGTCAGAATTTATAAATACATACATTTCTCATGCTGATCAGACTACTTTGACAACAGAATTAGCAGAATTACAAAATCTTACCCATTTCAGACAGCTTTTAAATTGAAACTGAACAAAATAAGCATCAAAATACTGTAAAGGTATAATATTTTGTGTATTCTATTTAGCGTCTTTCGCAGAAAGTATCATCTGCTAAATCAAGTACATCGCTAAATGTTTTGTTTACATATATTCATATAAAGCCCATTAAAAGCACTAATTCAAATCTAGGTTAACTTGATTAAGTTTTTATAATTTCCGCCAAATATTGTATATGCCAAATGAAATACATTTACAGTTTTTGCAAAAATAATTTTGTATTGTATTAAATTCTTCATAAGTTCTATTGCTGATTTGTGAATGAACAAATTTGTGTATATTTAATCTCAAGGTCTGCGGACACAGCATATTTCATGTTTATGTACTTACATCCCTTGGAGTGGTTTTATGATTAGAATTGCTATAGATTGTTTGGTGGTGGGGGGGGGGGGTATCCTGCTTTTGCCTCTAAAATGTTAGTGCATATAAATACTCCTTTCATTGATATAATTTCTTCTTATTTCCTTTTGGGGGAATTTTTTCTTTTTCATACTTGTGGCTGTAACCCTAAATGTCTTATTACAAACAAGATAGCCCAATCCACTATTGCATTTTGTGGAGTAAATTTGCAGTAGGAAGTTAATTACAAAAAAATGACCATCATCAAATTAACATATAATAGGGTATAGCTCTGATACATAAAATTCCTATGTGGAAACTTTTTTTCAGAGCATTGCATTACTTCCTCAATGTATCAAATAAAAGCCTTGAGGTACCTACATTTGTACATTTCTGATTGTTGAAAAGAGAAAGGTGTCAATCACTCCTCAAAAAAGCACTTGCATGTGCCTTCCTGTATAAGTTTACTGACTATTAACCACATGTTATCTGATTTTGATGTTCATTTCAGTATATATAAAACTGTACATCATGTACATGCACCTCTTAAAAGTGTTTAAAATTTTTTCCAGTTTCTTTGTTTCAAATGCATACATAAAAAAAAACTTCATACATTTGAGTAAAAAATTTGTCATTGAGGCATATGTTTAATATAATGTACACTAGTATCACACTATTTTTTTGTGAAAATTTATTTCCATAGAAATACTGTATAGGGATGGGTATCGCCAAAAAATTTTGTATCGCGATATATCAGATTTTTTCCACAATATCACGATAATATCATGATATTTTTAAATGCAGTTTTTACCATGATTTTATATGAAAAGTCATTATTTTTCTAAAAAGTATAGAAAAACAAAATTTTTTTTCTTGAAATTTTTATGTATAAAAAATCAGTTATGTTTGGACGTTAAGATGCCGTTCTTTTCACCTTTAAGAACATTTTTTTTTTTTCTCAATTGAAATGTGAAAGATTTAATGAATAAATGAATAGTTTCTGGACTTTATAGTAAATTAAAACCTATTTAGGTTCCGTATCATGATACGTATCACGCAAAAAAAATCGCGATATACCGGTATACCGATAAAATCGCACATCCT
>NW_026925883.1:0-10716 GCF_032062105.1 Saccostrea cuccullata
TAATTTTTACAACCCCCTAGAAATTAACACAGATATCCATATGCTGGATTTAATGTTATTATTTAACTTTCCTGGAATTGTAAATATATTTTGTTTGTGTATGTATCATGTTTAATTTTGAATTTAAAATTGGTCTCAATAAGACCCCCAATAAAGATGCAAGTGTCCCACAATCTGTGGTTTAATAATATCTTGAATATCTTTATCATACCATATTCCTCATACTAATTACATATAGAATGGTAGGAATACACATTGTTGTTAAGGACACTTTGTCAAGGTCATAGCATAAGATTATTGAGATGACTTCTTTGACAATAATTTGTAACTTACAAACTTCACATCATAAGTAAACAGATGAAGAATCAATAAGATATTATATATATATTTTGGATCATTTACTCCGGGGTAAAAGCTAGTTACTGAGATTACTGATTTGAGTCCTGTAATGCAATAACTTAAACATTGTGTAATAACTTATAGACTTTATAAAAATTAAGTGCAAATTCTAAGGAAAGGAATGAAATGTAAATCAAATGTACAATGATCAAGGATGTTTATATGATTATTACTATGTAATACCTTGGGTTTCTGTAAAAATCCTATATTCACTACATAGATAAAGACCTGTATAATATATATTTTCAACTATGATGAAGGAAAAAAGGGTCAAAAGCTCTCCCCTTCATCTCTTTCATATTCTGTCATACACAACAATAGATAATTTGCAGTCATATAACAAATTGATGTCTAATCAAATCCTAGAATTGATATTGAGATATTCTGATAGAATGAGAACTTAAAAAATAATAATTCCCAGACTTCAAAGTATCTAAATGTGACTTTTATATTTACCAATTCATATTGAAGACAATTGTTATGCATGAGAAGTATACATTTAAACCTTTTATTTTTCATCTTATTTCTACAACCCCTAACAAATTACACAGATGTTTAAAAGCTAGCTTTGGTGTAATTATTACTTTCCTGGAAGTGTAAATACATTTTGTTTGTGTATATGTGTGTCCTATTTTGAATTTAATAGGTCTGAATAGGACCCCCATAAAGATGTTAAGTGTCCCCTGATCTGTGATGTAATAATATCTTGAATATTTCTATCAACCATTAGACTTCATGCTTACTACACAGAACAAGTTAAAGTAATACACTTAGTTTTATAAGACACTTTGTCAGGGTCAAAGCATGACATTAGTGAGATAACTACCTTTGACAATAATTTGTTACCTTCAAAATTCACATCACAAGTAAAGAAAGATTCGGAGATTTTCTATAGATTTTTGGATATTTTTCTCCTGGGTCAAAATAAGTTGTTGTAACTTTAACATTTTGTGATAACCTAAGAGACTTTATATCAGCTTTACTGGGTGGCATAGCATATTCTTTGGAAAGAATTGAAATGTAAATCATATGCACTATGTTCAAGGATGTTTAAAGACAATTACTATGTAATACCCTAGAATTCTGTAAAAATTTTATTATCAATGCGTAGATACGGCACCATTCTACCAGACCCAACCTGACACAAAGCAGTCCCAGAGCAGTCCCGGGGACTGCTTTCTGGGACTGCTAAAGCAGTCCCACAGCGGTCCCAGAGCAGTCCCACAGCGGTCCCAGAGCAGTCCCACAGCAGTCCCAGAGCGGTCCCAGCAGTCCCAGCGGTCCCAGAGAGCAGTCCCAGCAGTCCCAGAAAGCAGTCCCAGCAGTCCCAGTGGGCGGGGTTTATTAATTTAATGGGCGGAGCTAACTCAGAAAATGAGATTTCCAATAAACAATGGGACTATAAAAGGCAGTAGAAATTGATTCTGGGTAGTATGCAAGGAATCCTTACATGTACGCGAAGGTCATTTATGAACAGAACATGTACGCGCATGAAAATTGAAATAATTATTAATATTTATTGGGGGAAGAAGGCTTTACACTTACATGTACATATATGGATTACACTGAACATGAATATTTAATCACAATTCTTTGGTGTATTGATAATTTTATTTTGATTGATACTGGTTCCCATATTTATTTTTATACAGAAAATAAATATTATCCACCAGAAGAAGCTTTAAATAGATCTTATCATTATATGGCTAATTTAGACTATCGGGATACTCTAAAGTTAGAGTTTTCTTAAGTATTGGGGCTTTTAAAAAAATTCTTTGTTAATTTTGCCAAGTATTATTTTTCAATCATGATTATTTTTTCTGACATGTCGCATTAATTATCATTAATGCCTAGTTCTACAAAACTCAGTTTTAAGTGTTTTATTTGTAAATGTTAGAGTGTACATCTGTAAATCACCAGAGTGGGAGCTTTAGATTATGTTCAAAATTAATTAATCCCGAAAGAAATTTATACACATTTCATTCATTCCTTTTTTTCCCCATTAAATAAATTGAAATAAGAATCATTGTTTACCAGCATGTTCAATGATGTGTAAAGGTCGGTACACACGGTAAGGCTTGCCTTACAAGTCTAAAACCTTACGTTTTGCAGGACGGGTGCGGCTCTCGTCCACACACTTGTAAGGCAAGACTTACAAAATTATAAACAACATTTACATAAATTCCATGTGTTTGAAACATAAACAATGTGCATTATTAAACAGAATGATAAAATACTAGCTAGGACTTTGAAATAGTTTTACCAACCAGTGCATCCACACTTCTTAACAAGGAAGAGGAGGTTACCTGAAGTATTTGTAGATAGTATCATTATCTTACTCGAATATGCTTTGTGTTTTATTTCAATATACCAATAAGTGTGGTTTTATAAAAATAGATTGAACTTTGGGTAAATGGTTTTCATTGGTCCAGAATTAAATGTCAGCTATTAAGTCGTGTATTAGAAAATAGAGCAGTGTTCTATTCTAAAGTCAGACTTGTAAGGCTCCAAAAACGTGTATTAATGGTGTACACACGATTAGGCTAATTAAAACTTAAGTTTCATGACTTATAAGGCAAGCCTTACTGAAAGGTTGAAAGGTCAGTACAATGGTCTGACGTGTTTTTTCAGCTCCGTGACTATCTCTTTCAAATCTCATAATTTCTAAGTTGGAATTAATCATAATTTGGATCAATAGATGGAATAACCAGTTCAGGACATGCCTCTGAGTGTCCAGTGTGTAAAAAGTGGGTAATAAACTGGTATTTTATTGCTCCTATTCATGTCATTGTTTGCGCATACAGATGTGTGAAAAGTGTTCACCGCCATTTTCCTGATACCTTGTGATAATACCTAATGTGCTGTACATTTAAGGTATGTAGTGGCTGTTAAAATAAACAAATAATAAACAAAAAATGGGAAAAAGCAATAACAATAATCGCAACTCTAACAAGTACAAATCAAGCCAGCCAAACAAAAGGCCTTGTCCAGATTCATCAGGGGACATCTCATTAGACAATATGGGTGACTCAAGTGAGTCTCCAGATGCGTCCTTAAAAAATTTAAGTGTAATATTGCAAGACATCGAACACTTCTGGAGACGACCAAAAGGTGAAACAAGCAGTAGAGAGTCTTTAAACATGAGTCAATAAAATCTGGAATCTTAGGTTGTGTGCAGGCTAAAATGATTGCCATGGAAAATGAAATCACCCAACTTAAAACAAGAATGGATGACATGGAGCAATATTCACATCAGCAATTGCCTCAAATTCACTGGCATTCCGGAGGAAAAAATCAGAATACTGATAAATGTGTCCTAAACGTTATAAACAAACTTATTTTCCAGGGAACTGATGTATACATATGACCATACAATGATTGATAGATCTCATAGAGTTGGTCCCTACAACGAAGAACGCCCAAGAGATATTATCGTGCGTTTTGTTAGCTATCGTGACCGAGATCTTGTCTACAGAAACAAGAAAAACTTGAAACCGTTCAACAAGAATAATCCAAGCAATGTGGATAAAATGTTTCTGAATGAAGCGCTCACAAGTTCACGATCCAGATTGTATACTACATCCAGGAGACTTATGCGGGAGAAAAAAATAGACAGTACCTGGACAATCGACGGCCGGATCAAACTGAAACTCCTTGACGAGAAAACGATTGTGACAATCACACGAGAGGATGAGTTAGTAAAATTGGGCCTCGACTTGTCTGTCTCTCCCAAGGAAGTCCAGGATACTTCTACACCGTATCGAAACTCAACTCACCTGTGAGTATACTCATGGTTTTTTATAAGCCAAGCAGAACTTTCCATCTCATTGTTATTATATAAAGACATTTTTCTCGTCACTCTGTTTTCGTAAGTCAGCTGTTATCATCCATGTCGACGAAGCGCTCTACGATATTCTATTATTAGAACAAACAGTTTCCAATTCTAAATTTAATCCAAACCACAGATAGTTACTCCACGTCGCGGCGGAGTCTTCTAATGCTTCTAGCTAAAGTTCTATCAAATTATACTTTCAACATATTCTGTATATTCATTTTATCCTTATTTTTCCATTATCATGTTTTTGTGCACGTGTTACTTTTGTTTACTTTCATTTTGTGTGTTCTATTTTGCACTTCTTTTTGCTTCCTTTGTTTGCTTTGGTTTCCACGAAAAGTATCTTCTTACCCTCTTCGTACTATTGAGGAATTTTTTCCTCTGCTTATACGCTATACGTATCTTTTGTTATTGTTTTTTGTGTTCTCCAATCCGGAATCCGGATTACACTACCAGTACCGGTTTTATAGTTACATAGCTTATATTATTTTCCGATGTGAAAGTTACATGTGCAGTGTTATACTATTATTAATGTCCGTGGCCAGTTCTTCTCCTTGTGAGTGTTTTTTTATTTTTGATACTGGTGACTAGCCAATCACAGTTAGTAACATGGCCATGGACTGTATCTCTTACTAGGTATGTACGTTTTCTTATATGCAAATCACTTATGAATAATATTCACTTTTTATTAATTGTGGTCGAGTATTTGCTCATATTATCTGGCATTGAAACAAATCCCGGACCACCACATCCTGATAATCCACTAATGACAAACTTACGTATTGCCCATAATAATGTTTGTAGCTTACTACCAAAAGTTGATGTTATATCAACTGAGTTATCTGATTTCGATATCATTGCTCTCACTGAAACCCAGTTAGATAATTCGATCAGGGATGATGACATTTTGTTAAACGGATATCATCAACCTATTCGAAAAGACAGAAATCGTTTTGGAGGAGGCGTTGCTCTCTACGTATCAAATAACATACATTTTTTAGAAAGAAAAGATCTTGATTCCTTACATATGGAGATTCTTTGGTCAGAAGTTGTTGTAAATAATAATAAAGTACTTGTTGGGTTCATTTATGGCCGCCCAGTTCTAGGGCAGAATATTGGGATCATTTCCTAAACAACATGCAACAAGTCCTTGATTTAAATATTCCTACCATACTATTAGGTGACTTCAATGTAAACATGTTGTCTGACCAAAGTAAACAATTTAAACTAATGTTACAAAGGCTTAACTTAACAAATCTTATAAATGATGCTACTAACTTTACAACCAAATCAGGAGCATGTATTGATCTCATTTTGACCAATAATACCAGCTTAATTGCAAATCATGATACAACAGCACCATTCTGTAGCTCTTATTGTGTGACTAGTGTAGAAGTAAAATTCACTATATACAAACAGTATGCTTACAAAAGAGAAGTGAGAAATTATGAAAATGCAAACTATCGTCAAATAAATGAGGAATTATTACAAGTTGACTGGGATAATACAGTATTCAATTCTGGAAATATTAATGAAATATATTCTAATTTTGTCTGTACTTTAAATAAGTGTATTGATAAACATATTCCTAAGAAAACAATAACCATCAGACCAAGGGATAAAGTTTTTATGAATAATACAATACGCAAACTCATGAGAAAACGAAATAGAACTCACTATAAAGCAAAACATACAGACAATCCTCTGCATTGGCAATCATACAGAGAACTTAGAAATACAGTCATTGATGAAATTCGAAAATCCCGGGAAAGATATAATAAAAAAATGTCTTCAATGATTGATAAATCAATTCCTCCTGGGAAATGGTGAGAATTGTTAAATCAATATCAAAACTTAATAAAAATTATGTACCCTTACCACCATTAAAATCAAATGGTAAACTTATCTTCCATCCAGTTGAAAAAGCTACAGTACTAAATAAATACTTTGCCCAAGTTTCCTCCTTTGATAATGAACCAGATATTCCTCTTCATGGACCTGGTCCACCACAACAAAATAACATTTTCTCTGAAATGCTTATCACCGAAGCTGAAATTTATGACCAGTTAACTATCATTGATAACAGTAAACCACCTGGTCCTGATGGTATATCCCAAGAATACTAAAAGAAATATCCACATCTATCAAAAAGCCCCTAACAACTCTATTTAATATGTCATTAAGGGAAAAGAAATTACCAGATATCTGGAAGTTATCGCAAATAACACCAGTTTTTAAAAATAAAGGGAGTGCTCAAGAGGTATCTAATATAGACCAATATCTCTAACAAGTGTCTTGTGTAAATTGATGGAAAAAATACTGTTTAAACATTTATATAATTTTATGAAGGACAATAACATATTATACAAATATCAGTCTGGCTTCCAACCTGGAGATTCAACTGTTAATCAACTGGTAGAAATATATAATACTATCATTTCGAATCTTGATAAAGGTAAAGATGTAAGATTTATTTTTTGTGATATCTCTAAGGCATTTGATAGAGTATGGCATAAAGGCCTTTTAACAAAGCTAACAAATTATGGTATAAATGGCAATGTACTAGGTTGGATTGAGAATTATTTGTCTGATAGACAACAAAAAGTTGTAATAGATGGTTTTACATCAAACTCTGAAACAGTAAATGCTGGAGTTCCTCAGGGTTCTGTCCTAGGACCATTCCTATTCCTTTTATATATTAATGATATTTGTGATGATCTAGTGAACCATATAAGACTTTTTGCTGATGACACTTCTTTATATGCTATTGTAGATAAAGAAAATGTTACACAATCACTTACTGATGATTTAGAACATATTGATAAATGGTCAAAGAAATGGCTTGTTGATTTTAATCCTAACAAAACTGTAAATTTAAATTTTAGTAGAAAAAATATTGTATATTCTCCTGTTAAATTTGGTGAATATGGCCCACCTATTATTCAAAATAATTCTCATACCCATTTAGGTTTACATTTCCAAAGAGATGCTACGTGGACATCACACATACAGATAATACACGAAAAAGCTTCAAAAAGATTAAACATTCTTAGAATGCTCAAATACCAGGTATCACGTAAAACACTCACTAAAATATATTTTGCTTTTGTTCGACCTGTGCTTGAGTATTCTGATGTAGTGTGGGACAATTGTTCTGAAAAAGATTCTAAACTCTTAGAAGATATACAAGTTGAAGCAGGTAGAATTATTACTGGATTAAGGTGTAACTCTTCTCGTACAAAATTGTATGATGAACTTGGATGGGATCTCCTAAAAACAAGGAGAAAAATTCATAAGTTAATATTATTTTATAAAATTATTAATGGTTATTCTCCACAGTATCTGTATGATCTGATTGAACCTTATCGCCCATCTAGTCATTCGTATAATCTTAGAACTAATAATGCTCAATTTAAAATTCCTAATATTAGAACAACATTCTATATGGAAAGTTTTCTCCCCTCTACAGTCAAACAATGGAATACCTTGCCAAATTATATTAAAAATGCTCCAGGAATATGTTCATTCAAAAGTCTTTTAAAATCTCATTTCTGTAGGAAAAGTATTGAACTTTTTAATTTTGGAAAAAGAAAGTATAATATTATACATTGCCAGATAAGGAATAATGCTAGTAATCTGAAAGCAGATTTATATAATCAACATTTAGCTGAAACTCCAATGTGTGAACATTGTACTGATTGTATTGAAAATGCCTATCATTACTTTATTGTTTGTCCTAAATATACAATTCCAAGAGATGTACTCTTTCAATCAACACATAATATTATAAGCTGTGATAATATTCCCGAATGTGATTTATTTTTAAATGGTAGTTCTAACCATGGACTTGACATTAATATACAAATATTTGAAGCTGTACATACATTTATAGCAGCAACAAAACGTTTTATATAAACACTGTCATATCTATATATAGATATAATTTTTATTTGTTAGAAGTACTCCCAAACCGGTACTACTTTGTATTTTGTCTCCCCCTGTAATTTTCCTTTTTTGTTATTTTGTTCATTATATTTTTCTCTTCTGTTTAATTTTCTACATATGACTTTTTCTGTTTTTTTCTCTGTTACTTTGTTCAATTTTGTTTGTGTGTTTTTTTTTTCTTCCTTTGTACATTCTTTTAATATCACTATTTGTTTTGTACCTTGACCTAAATGTAGGGAGAGGGCTAAAATAGGCTGCGCCTGCTGCCCAATCCTATTCACGACAACATCTGTGAATAAAATATTGTTTAAAAAAAAAAGCCTTACCGTGTGTACCGGCCTTAACACTGATACAAATACCCAAATAACATGTATCGATTTTTCTGCCCAAAGGCGATTGAAAGTCAAACAATGAGTGTTGATACCACCTTATAAACATTAATCGGCCAGGTAAACACGAGCAAAACAAAAAAGAAATAAATCACAATTTCCGGTATTTTCATTTTTAAAAAATAAATATACATGTACTCTTTTAATAACTTATTTACTAATTAAAAGATACCGGTAATTCATTAATCCCCCAATGATTCACATAGTTTATGTTACGGGAGAATAGTAGAATAATTTTATTTCATGGTACGTCATTTAATAAATTGTTGGGTTTTATTTGAGGGTTACACGGAATACTCTTTTTTAGCGTAGTCTTTATAAAATGTGTAGCATTTTTAATAAAAAAAATCTTATATCTAACTGTAATGATTATTTTTAAATAATTACCAATGCAAATTCTGAGTACAAATTAAAATTTAACATTAAATAATTTAAAAAGGCCCACATGTAGCTATTTTTTTTTCTCATAATCTTGTAGTTTATTTTTAGGGATAAAATTTTCTCATGATTTCCTTATTTATCAACTTTAGTTTTTTAATTTATTCTAAATACACAATAATTTGTGTAAATATACAGTTCCTGAAAATATCAATTAACTATAATAATCTCTACTTATTTAAAAGAATGTAAGAAATCCTTGCTTATTAAACAGTTTAAACTCCTCTCTGCTGTACAACAAAACAACAGGGAGCCTGCAAATTCAGAATACACAAGGGGGCGGAGCTATACATGTCACTCAGAACCTTTTTCACACATGAGTGAACAAAGCAGTCCCAGAAAGCAGTCCCGGGGCAGCTGGGACTGCTGGGACTGCTTTCCATCACAGTCCCATAGCGGATTCCAGAGCAGTCCCACAGCGGTCCCAGAGCAGTCCCACAGCGGTCCCAAAGCAGTCCCGGGGACTGCTTTCTGGGATTGCTTGGGTGTCAGGTTGGGTCTGGTCGGTACTGTAAAGACTGGTTGCAATAATTTATGTTTTGAAAAAAGGTCAAGACTGTGGAATGATATGACTTTTATTCAAGCGGTGCAGTACAACAACTCTGGTGATTTACATACCTTCAGTCATAAATAGATAGGCATGGGGTAGACTCCTATAGGTTTTAAGATCTTCATTTAAAAGTATAGAAAGTTTTTAAGTTTGAAAGATTAAATGTCAGCATATCATTTGCTTGTGAATTAAAAAAATGATTTCAAACATATACATCTTTGGATGATAATTGTAGAATTTTATCAATTCCTGGACTTCTCTCTTGATACAGTGCAGGTAACTAATTTTGTTACATAAACCAGCATCAGGATCAGCATAAGTAGGATCAGGATAGAACTAGCATCAGCATCAGCATTTAAAAAAACAACATTACTTGGATCAGCATCAGCAAGCAAAGGATAGAACTAGCATTGACCAAAGTGAAAACAGATAAAGGAAAGTCATTTAATACAAATTACAAATAAAAATTACCCCAAAAATTATTTTTAATGGCTTAAAATAGCGATGCTGTTTTTGAATTATCCACTTCCGGCAGGATAATCCTACTTCCGGTAGCATTACTAGCATTGACCTAGTTTCAAACCAGCATCAGGATAAGGATCAAACCAGGATCAGGATAAGGATAACTAGCATCACAAAATAAGCAAGCAAAGGAAGCATCAAAATCAGCAAGCGTAGGAAGCACCAAAATCAGCATTGATGCTGTAACAAAATTATTTCCCTGCACTGTATCACCCTTTAATGTCCTTAAAATTTTAATGAATTAGTTTCTTTTCTACATGTGAAAATGACATCATCCAAAGAAGTTCTTCATCTGTATGTTATATGAAGAAGACAATTTTCATCACAGTGAAAGAGATTGTTTTGTTAAACATAATGCATTGATACACAAACATACTTTTAGATTTTTAATAGCTAGGGTTCATAATTTTTAATATGGAATGCTAAGTACTGTTGATTTCAATTTTTTGTGAACAAAGACATACTAGTAGAAAAAATGTACATGATGTGATAGAAAAGCATGTGTAAACCTGATGACTTTATATTTGTTGATTAAATCAATTATGAGTTTCATCTTTGTTTCAATGTAAACATTTCTAAGTAGGGGACACTAAAACTCTTAAAATTCTGAGTATCAGGGGTTTTAAAACAACAATTCC
>NW_026925884.1:0-10648 GCF_032062105.1 Saccostrea cuccullata
CCTTTCCCTTGTTTTTTTAATTGAAAAAAGGAAAGTTTTATTTAACTTTTTAATGAAAATTATAAAAATTTCAACACTCTGTCCAACAATCAAAAATTTTTATGGATTATGACAAATGAAGATCACAATATATTATTTAAACTATGTGACTTTTTATCCAAATCTTTTATTAAGAAAAAAAATCTCATTAAAAAATGATAAAAGAAAAAATTTAGGATATACATAATTATTCAATTCATATGTATTATTTTATATAATTTATTTGATTTTTTTTTTTATTTATTTTATAAACATTATAATTAAAAATGCATGTAATTAATTAAATTGCCATTACCCAAAAATATATGCCCCATACCACAAAATACTTTGAAATCATTAAGAGATAGTCATTTTATGAAATTTTTGTATGGGTTTCATGATGTCTAAATCTTTTGTTTTGTTTTTTTTTTTTGTCAATTATATTGGGCCTTTTCTCTTGTTTTTGACTTTTTATCCTTTTTGGGGATAATTTAAAAAAAATATTTATCTTATTTTTTTTATTTTATAGGCATAATGTAGATGTTTTTAAAAGTGGGGGGGGGGGGCGGGAGGAAACTTTTTTTTTTCATTTATGAAAAGTTAAAAAAAAAAAAAGTAAACACAAAATCCTTTTGGGGGGGGAGTGGAATTTTTTTCAAAGCCAATTTTTCATTTCATTTTTTTCCCAAAAATATTTTTCCTTTATTGCAATACTATGGTAATAAGTGTGTGTGTGGGGGGGGGGGGGGGGGAACCACCTTTCAATCACATTTTCAATAGTAAAGGTAATGTTAAAAAAGTAGGGCTGGAAACCCCCCCCCCCCCTTGTTTAGTGCCTGCTAGCTCAACGGACTTGTGTAAATAAATCGTTAAAAAATCAGTACCTCTTTCCGAGAAAAATTTTTTTTATTTTTAAAGAGATCACAGGGGCTTGTGTACAAAAAAAAAAAATGTCCCCCAAAAAAAAAAAAAAAAAAACTCCGAGGAATATGACATTTTTAAAATTAAATTTAATTTTTTATTTTTTTTTTAAGGGGGGGTTTTAAAAACCAAAACATAATACAAAACCACCCCAAACCCAAGGGGCCTTTGCCCCCACAAAATTGAAATTCCGAAATTATTTTTAGTTTTTAAAATCAAAATCACTTTTGGGGAGATGTTTTTAAAGGGTAAAGAAAAGTTTGAAAAAAAGAGAAAGAAACAATGGGGGGAAAAAAATTTAAAATTTTATTTCAAAAATTTAATCCCCTTAAAACCAAAAACCCCCAGAAACCCCAAAAAACTAGAGGCCCGGGCCCAAAAGCCAGTTAGGTTGGTTTTTTTATGTATGGGGGGTGACCAAAAACATCAACCAACAGAATTACGGGGGAGGTATGGAATTAAAATGAATTGTCCGTCGTATCCTTTGAAGTTATGGGCGATGACATGGCCCCGTCTTATAAAGTGGAATTCTTAGTACCTGTGTGGGTTGAAATAACCAGTCCATGTTCAGGTGTCTGGGCCTTGAAATAGGTGTACGGGGTCCCATGTGTTAAAATGGGACAAGGTTGGTTATGGGTAAGTCATCCAATGTTGACAGACGCGATGTGCCACACACAGTTAGGAACTGAATGCCCATTTTAGGCATCAAATGAAATAAATGGTAAACTCTAAGGTGTTTTCTCCCTTCTTCTTCTTCTTCTTGGGTTTCTGTCAAGTAGCACCGATGATCGGGCATAAATTTTTTTAAAAATTTTACAGTGTTTCTGATCTCCGCATTTGTGATGGGGAAAAAATTTTTAGGATAGGATACATTTCTGCATAACCCCATTAAATTGCACACAGTGGGTGGTTTTCTTACTAGGGGGTTTTAAAATATCTTCGTAGCAGGTCCTGTTCTTAAACATTCCATGGCATTCCGGACATTTAATCTTGATCCCTTCATAGGGACATTGAGGGTGTGGTCCTAAACAATAGGTACAGCGATGAGGACATTTGGACCAGGGTTTGGGATTTCCCTGCCCCCCAGTCACAATGATCACAGTAATTTTGGGTTCCCCGTACTCCCGGCAGGGATATTATCGAAATAGGTTGTCTAACAAAATGTTAAAAAAGTTCCATCCCCCCAGCCTTTAAAATCCCTTAAAACGATTTAGTGGAAGTAGTTTTGAACTAAAATATTTTAGACAACTGAGGAGCTAATACCTGCTGTAATTTTATCCACTCTGCATTTCCACAAGCTTGAGTGATTCACATCCGGCCTGTTCCATGAGGGCTATGGCTTTCGTTTCTGGTTAAATTGATCTCCTGACCTCATGGTTTCCATCGTTTTTCCCTTCCGGGTCTGGTTTTGGTTTTGATGTGTAATCAGTGACGAGATGGCTCTAGCCAAACAAAATTTATCAGGGGATTGTATCCAACGATGGTTGTTTATTTTTTTTAAAATTTCTTTATCCAGTTGTAAATGTTTGTTTCGTTTCCCCCACTCCCCGGGGATTTTCCCATGTGTAAAATCGAATTCCGTGGAGCCTCGCCTTTTTTAAATCCTTTTTGGATTGTTGCACATTTTGTATTTCTTTTAAAATCACGTCTTCGTTAATTTTTTACATTGCATAAACCCATAAGAAATGTCTGAATCCAAAGATGGGTGACTTTTGTTCGCTGAAGGGAATCGTTAGGATCACACTGATTTTAGATTTGAAGTCCGTAACATGTTTTTAATAATGTTGAAAGGAAAGGTCTTTTTCTTCCGGAAATTATAAATGAACGACATATCTATTTTCATGCGCTTTAAATTTTAGAGGGGCCATTTTTCAGCTAGTTCATGTGAAAACTTAAATGGGTTTAGGTGGTAAATCTATTTTCTCCGGACTTTTTCGTTTCAATATGCGTCGAGCCTGTACCTGTTTTTTCTGTAAATCCATGCATAGCTGATGGCTGTGAGGGTAAAATGAACCCGAAAGTCGGAGAAAACCGTATTTATATACAGTGGATGACGTCATAATGCACAGGTAAGTTTTTGCACACGGCCCTAAAACAAAAACTTGGCTCGCTGCCAGGTATTTACCCGTGTAGTCAGCATATTTTTTTTTTGCACACGGCTCTAAAAAACTTGGCTGCTGCCCAAATATTTACCGTGTAGTCAGCATATTTTTTGCACACGTCACTTTGAGGATGCAAACAGGTATATAAAGCCTAAAAAAAAGGTGCACACGGCCCCCACACCAGGTATATAAAACGGAGCTGGGATACCCCGGCTCATTATTTAAAACATGCCTTTCATGTGGAGATGGGAGTATTGGATGATGTAGAAAATCAGGTTTGTCATTACTGTGATCAGAGCACCAGGAATCATAAAGAATTCACAGGATAACCCCCGCCCCGGACATTTTAAAGTCAATTTAAAAGTTAAGGATTTGCCAGCATTGTGAAAAGCCCTTTCCCCACTGGGTTGAGGATGATGGGCCAGTATGAAGACTTGTGGGTGTAGCTGGTGTCTAAATTTTCATCTGGAAGAAGGGGAATTTAGAAAATACCCCCCCAAAGGGTAAAATGACAGGAACACACCCTTGAAAGAAAGTTGATTGTACGAGGAAAAGACTCAAGGGGAAAAGGAAAAGGGACAATGCGGCAATATCCGTGTTGTGAAAGTTTAAAAACTTTTTGAGATTTCCTACCAAAAAAGTCCCTTATGCCATACAGTGGAAATTAAAATCATTTTTTTATTTTTCATTGTGAAAAAAAATTGAATAAAAATCAAAATTTTTTTGTTTTTACAAAACCAGTTAAACCGGTTATAGGACTGTCTAGACTTGAAGGTGACGAAATCACATTCTTGAAATGTTTTTGCACAGGCATTACCGTGCAGTCAGCATAAACAAAAATAGTACCCACGTATAGGTAAACACACCCTGATTTGGGATAGGTTAGGGGGAAAGGGGTTTGTTAGGGCTAGGGGGAGGGGTTATTAGGGGTTAGGGTTAGTTAGGGTTGGGGGTTAGGGTTAGTTAGGGGGGTAGGGTTAGTTAGGGTTAGGGGGTTAGGGTTAGTTAGGGTTAGGGTTAGGGGGTTTGGGTTAGAGGGTAGTTAGGGATAGGGGGTTAGGGTTACCTGCAAGTTGACCCGGGCATCCAGTCAGCTTTCCCGGGTTGGACATTTCTGGCTAGCCCACTTCCGCAGGGCCCCCTTTCCGTAGACCAGTTTCCCGGGCCAAATTGGTTATAGTCACTTCCGGGGTAGCAACTCCTTTTACTCTTCCCTGCCGAGAGCAAAAAAAAGTCAGTCGCCGAATAGGGCCATTATCGGGCCAGATCAATTGTGAGTCTGAAGTCTTTCGTGGCGGGGGGGGATCAAGGGACCATTTGGCGTGCACGAAGACAGACCTGATGAGGCCTTTTGGACGCATGGGGTTCCCCATAGCCCTTTCGATAAGTTATAAAAAGCACCTCTATGAAGGATCGACGGCCAGCAGGGACCGTTCCGATCGTGCCAGCGGGGCCCTTTTGGTTGGAGGGGGTTTAAAAATATTATCCAGCGACTGGGGGGCGCACCGGAGGTCAATTTCGAGGAGGATCCTCGAGGGATTTTTATAAGTGGGGGACGTTCTCGTGGCCGAGGCCTTTTAATTTTTCGAATGCCAAGAGCCAGCGCACATGCGTGCGACTGTCCATCCGCCAGCGTGGGCGGTGGGCCTCCTAAGCATTGTCTCAAGTCGACGAGTAACAAAACTTAAGAAAAACATAGTGCGTCAACCATAAACCAAAGTCAAGTTCTCTGAACCGAATGTGAACGCGACCTATGTTATATTCCTCTGTTTGGTCCGGTAGTCAGGTCATCGGTTCAAGGGGGGCGTTCCCATACAGATCGGAGGCCAGCAAGTGAGAGCAAAAATCGACACAGCGAATAACATAATATCGAGTGAATTTACAAATCCTTGAGGGGCCCAAATTGTAGGTGACACTTATGTTAGGGTGCGGGGGGGGGGGTATACCTCCATCCTGGAAAGCTCCTTAATTCTATATGCCAGAGTTTATGCTGGAACCAGCTAGAATTTCCCCCCTATAGTAGCTTCCCGGGCAACATCCTAGGAAATAAAGCCTTTATTGAATTTAACCGACAGAAGTCAATTATTAATGGTCCAAAGGGGGGGAAACCTTCCCCCTTTTTCAGTTAAAGGTACCGATCGCACAGTGCGTCGTGTGTCAGCAGGGAGGAAACAGTAATAAGCATATGCCCCTCTCCTAGAACAGTTAGGGACCGCGCCTGTGGAAGTCAGGTCTCAAGCTGCGGAGCTCGTTAAAGAATTTGCCGAGTCTTTGGGAGATACCTTGACTCAGTTCTCCAGATAACCGAATCGACACCGGTAATGCGTCTCCTGTCCCGCGGATCGTGTGTTTTTGAAGGGGGGGGAAGGTATAAACGCCCCCGAAAACTTTTGGTTTTTCCGTTTTCCGCTCATATCTAAAAGTTGCAACAAAAAAAACAGTTGAACACTTTGTTAAATTCCTTTGCAAGAATTTTTTTCTTATGTTCAATTTTAATTTCTCAATATGCATTGATAAATCATGCCCATGGATTTAAAGGGCCCAAAAACCCAAACCCCCCCCCCCCCCACCCCAAGCAATTTTTGGTGACCAAAATATACAGGAAATTTATTAAATCAATTTTTGTGTTGTGGGGCCGAGGCCACCTTTCCGACCCCAACTGCCCCCCCCCCCTTTTTTTCAAGATTCCTGGACATGCATATCTAAAGTCAAAACGGGTATGTTTTTTTCTTTACAGATACATGTACTATTAGTATTATGTACATACTAGTAGTTAGTAGTTTTTTTTCTTCCGCCTATTTCATATGAATGAGCTTTCTTTAAAAAAATTAATTTAAACAAAACCTTCAGATGGATACTCTGGATTTGACTAGGACATTCTCACAGACTAGCTATCTTTATTATGTACATGTGCCAGTTCTTAGGGGGGCTCAGATTCATAAAAACATCGTATTTTACGATAATTTTTATTAAGGGCCTTTTATATCATGAATATTGCTTTTTCTGTGTGATTTATTTCTCTAGGTTATTTGCTGGACATTAATCTTCCGTTTTCCGTTCCGTTTTCCGTTCCGCATTTTAGCAACACCCCGTATAAATGAGGGCCCTGTGCAGTAGGTGCTGGGACAAAAAAACCCCTACCTGCTCAATGGTCCAAAATGCCAAATTAGGACAAAATTTCGCTTCCCCAGAAGTGGTCCATTGGCTCCATATATGAAAAACTGAAAGGTAAGGAAACACATGTGAAATAGCTCTTCTAAATCAAAAGTTATGGGCAATGTTCAAGATTTAGCGGACAAGGCCTTTTTTATATGAATATTGCTTTTTTTGTGTGATTTATTTCAAATCTAGGTTATTTGCTGGACATTAGTTTCCGTTGTTCCCCCATTTTAGCAAACCCCCTTTAAACCGAGGTCCCGTTTCGCAGTAGGTGCTGGGGCCCCAAAAAAACCCAAAAAGCCAGGGGCTAAGTGCCAAGTATAGGACAAAATTTGAGCTCTCCAGGAAGTGGTGCCAGGTTGCGTCTCCATATGAGTGAAAAATTCTCGAAAGGTGAAGGAATACACATGTGAAAAGTTTCTAAATCAAAAGTTGGGGGCAATGTTCAAGTTTTAGCGGACAAACAACAGAGAACGACCGGAAGAAAAAGCTATGTCCCCCCGAAACTTCGGTTAGGGGAGGTTAAAATTTAGTTAATCTGCCATTCACAGCACATAAAATACGTCTTTTACCCCAAATACGTCATTTTTATAATATGACGTCATGTCAAGCTTTTGGGAAAGGAGGGGGGGGGGATAAATTTTCTCTGTTTGCTGTCCGTCTGTTGTTTCCGTCCTGTGCGTCCGTAACAAATTTTCTTCGCAGTTTTCCAAATATCATTTAGATGCTTGAAATTTTAACCCATCTTCTATGAGGCATGCATTACGGTGGGGTTTTGGGCAAATACAATGTCAAATTCCTGTTTTTCTTTGGTCCCTCTGTTTCATACATAACAAAAGCCACCCACAGCTGAAATTTAAATCATTTTCCAGCGGGCGTACAGGCTATAGAAGGCGTTTAGGGCGGAACTTCGCCGGAAGTTTTTAAAAACAAGTAGGAGCCTAATGAATATTTTGCTGTGGGGTGTAAAAAATGATGGCGAGGCGGGAGGAGTTAAAATACCCCCGGGGGATAAGGGAGGGATGAAACGTTAAAACCTAAAACTTATTCGCAGATCTTAAACAGAGCGGAAAAATCTATCTAAAAAAGAAAACCTAGAAAACTGGATTAGCTTCTCGAGGTTTTCATAATGGCTCGGAACGTCGCCATTCCTTCAAGTCCCACACAGTCAGGGGATGCTTCTCTAAATTTGTCCCAATTAGAATTATTACATGACTTGTTTTTTTTAATTATGAATGTCAGGAGCAAAACACTTGCGTTGCACTGTCCAATTCGCAGACACAGATAGCAATCTAAAGCCCTGTATCAAGTCTACCAAAATTAAAACAATAAAAAGGGTCCCAGATCCAGAGACAAGAGGGTTTTTATAAACCAAATAAAACGTAATGTAAAAGCTGGGTTCTAATGAGATATTTAGTGAAATGCATAATTCTTTAAAAATCTTTTCCACTGCTCCTGGGTATTATGGCATGATCTTGATAAAGTTTATGATGAAAAAAGATGCATCTCATAATAGTTCATTTGATTTCCCTGAGTCAGAGATTTTGGGGGGGGGTACATTACATAGTTGTAGATGAATTAATGTTTTAAATCGCTCTGTGGTATTAATCAACCATTTATGATTGAAGTACACACTTTTTGCCGTTTTCCAGGGGAAAAAGGGGGGGGTAGGTTTTCCAAAGGGGGGCCATGGTAACTTTTTTCTTGCTATAGTATATACGTTTTTTAACCTTGTAAATTCAAGGGGGGTATCCAAACCCCCCCCCCAAGGATAAAAAAATTATTTTTCACACGTTTTTGGAACACTAGCCATTTTAAAACTGAATAACCACACAAAATGCAACCAGTGATCGTCTTTTTAGGAAACCTTCAGGAAGATTGTTCCAGCCATCTCCGAGAAACAGCCTGGAGAACAAAAAGGTGCGTACAATCGCAATGTCGCCCGACTTCGTTGGAGCGATATATTACATTCTGTGAAAGTTTCATCAAATTACATTCAGCGGTATGAGAGGAGTTGCATATAAGAGGTGAGTGCTCCAAACAAAGTGTAATAACAACGGCGGACATAACGATTACTGTTTATCCCCCGCTTTACATTACTTTTATATCTGATTTATATCGTTTTTGTTATTTGTTTGACTTAAATTTTCCGTTTTCTTTTCCCTTTCCCCCTTCTGTTCCTTTTTCCATTCCCTTTTTAGCAACACAAAGATATATAGGCCCCATTGAGTAGATAAGATATTATCAAAAATTTTTTTTTTTGGGGGGGGGGGGGGGGATTTTTTTTTAACTCAAGGTCAGACTACAAATTTTGGATTATGGATGCCACATCTTATTAATTATGCAAATTCTGAAGTTTCTCAAACTGTTGTAGATCCTATTTCAAAAATTTTTCCTTGGACCTCACTATTATTAAAAAAAGGGGGAGGGGTAATATTTAAGGAAAAAAACTAATTGACCTTGAGGATTACGAATTAAAATTAATTTCTAGGTTTTTGCCATTCTGATAAAAATTTGTCCGTTGTCCTCGTGGGGGATTTTAAATTTTTTCAAACACTTTTTTTTCAAGAAGATAGCTAATTTCAACCAAATGGCCACAAATATCCTTTGGTGAAGTTTGTTCAAAAGAAGGATAACCCTTTTTGCAAGGGAGATAATTATGAAGTAGTGAAAATTGGCATGGGTTTAAAAAACTTCTCATCAAGAACCACTGGGCCAGGAAATATTATTTTTAAATTGTTAAACGTCCCTCTCGATAATTTTTAAATTTTTTCTCTATTTTAGAGCCACCACTTCCGGTGGACGGCTGCAAATTTCGTCCATAGCGCACCGGGGCCATTGAGCATGAAGGAATTTTTTTGGCACACCTATTGCGACATGGGACCTCGGTTTAAACGGTCTCTTCTGAAAGGGCCGGCTCCACGTCCCCCAATGGATTTAAAAGGGCGTAAAAAAAGACTCCTTACTTCGCGTCTCTCTTGGACTTAAACAGGGGGGGCCTAAACCCCTGCGCCACGCGGGCGACGGGCCTGGAAAAATAACTTTTATGAAAACATTAGGTAGGGAATTTAAGTTTGATCAAATCATGACCCCAAGGGTAGGAGGGGCCACGGGGGGGGGGGGGGGGCAAAAATTTTCATAAAATACATATTGGGAAAAAATTTTAAATTTTCTAAATACCGTTAATGCTAATTTTTTAAAAATTATATGTAATGTAACGGACTGGAAAGGCCCTTTTTTTCAAAATGGGGAGGAGTGTAGTGGTTCAATGCACGATTGCCCTGCACCTCCGATCAAGGACGCACCACCCGCAGTGACGTCACTTACCCTGCTCTCTTTTTTTGTTACTCGCTGCAGAGTGCAGACGTGTTTATGTCATCTCCATCATTATTGTGTATAGTGTATTGTACAATGCGGGCACTTATAAATCTCGGTGTTTTATTAACCATAGCTTTTTCTTCCGCCATCACCGCACTTGGGGTATAACATAATTAATATAGAGACATGCTGTACACCTAACACTCTGCTCAAATTACTCCACAGAAACAAATATTTAATCACAAACTATCAAAATATCATAATTTTTAGTCTACTGGTCAGAGACCAGAAGACTTAGCTTCGGCGTCCGTCCGTGAAACGTCCGTCTGTCTGTAAACAATTTTTCAAAACCATCCTCCTGCAGTTTTTTCGATTTCAAATAACTTGGCACAAAGTAGACTACACTAAAATCCTAATTTTGCATTTCGGTTTACACTGTTGCCGTGATTCTAAAAATAGAAAATTCTGTGAAAATTTTTAAAATGCTACAGTTCTGGTCTGATTTCAGTATGACTTGGCACACAAGTAGACTACACTAAAATAATAATTTTGATATGTTTTTTTTTTATTTTATGAACGGTGTTGCCATGGTTACTAAAAATAGAAATTTCATTAAAATGGTTTCAAAATGCTACTCCCCCTACAGTTTTGGTCTGATTTCAATATAACTTATACAAGAAGACTTCACTAAGATACATAATCAGTTTATCGGTTTTTGATTTCCATGAACGTTGTAGTCGTGGTTACTAAAAATAGAAATTACTGTAAAATTGTTTAAAATGCTTTTCCTCCTACAGTTTTGGTCTGATTTCAATATAACTTGGCACATAAGTAGACACAAATCATAATTGTTTTTATCGGTTTTTGAAAGAATGGTTTTGCCGTGGGTTATAAAAATAAAAATTGTCTATAAAAACTTGGCACACAAGTAGACTACACTAAGAACATAAAGAGACTTTATAAGGGTCATTTTTTATTTTTCTGTTGTAAAGTTTCAATTCCCAACCTGCTTAAGTACTTTTCTCTTCCTTTGATATAAGTACAAAACCCTAACTTCTGTGAAATTTTTCAAAAACTTTTGCCACAGTTCTGGTCTATTTCAATATAACTTGGACACAAGTAGACTACAC